>NC_056731.1:1562843702-1562888702 GCF_019279795.1 Protopterus annectens | reverse complement strand
TTATTAATTTATTTGTCTTTTATTGTTGTCTTTAGAAATAAAATGCAATGCTTTGGGTATAGTGGTAATAAATTTAATTCTGGCTGTACTGTTGTTGGAGGGGCTATCTTTTTTTTGTGCAGGATAAATTAGTACAATTATAGTTTTAATACTTTAAAAAATGTCCCTTTTTCTCATCTTGCTTAGATGTGGAGTGTACAGTGGGCACAAAGCTAAACTGGGAGCTCTTTTGTTTTAATGTTAACAGTTAAAAAGCAATGTCTATTACTGGATGTAAGGGTGCTTTTTATTTATTTTCTGTGTTTAGGTGATGCCTTTGCTGCTGCAGGGGCATAAACTGCTACCAGCCATGTTAATGTCAGTGTTTTTATGGTTGAAATATTTCCCTCCCATGTTTGGCTGTGGGATTTACTGCAATGTTATGTTGTTAACCATTCTACATTTTTAAATGTTTAGCAATGGTGTATATAAGTGTTTATCCAGTAATTCTTTATTTTTACTGTTATAGCTGCATAATTTAAATGGTTTGTGAGGAGGGATTTCAGTACTCTGCAACTTCACACTGTCATCATCTCCACAATCCTGTGGTGATGTCATGTGCCTGGCCACACCTTCTTTTCACAGCCACAACCCAGAGTTTTGCAATATATTGGCCACACCCCATGTGTCCCACTTTGGCCACTGAAAAGATGGCAACCCTACACTATGGCCACCACCAGGGAAAGCATAGCTCCCTATTGAAATGTCAGCATTCGAAATGCTGAGTGCAAAAAAAGCTGAAAAACAGACCAAAAACACAGAAAAAGAGTGAATCTCAAAAATCACTCTTCTCCTTAAAACTTCTTTAAAACACCCCCCATACACCCCAAACTTATATGTACCAACTCTGAGATCACTATACCTCAGAGAAAATGGAATATTCTGAGAAATGGCATCTCAAACGTAATATACACAAGTCCATTTTTTCAGGTATTCAATCTCTGCATTTTGGGATTCACTCTAGTAGGTCCTGACATTTCAAATGATTACCAGAAAGCATAGCAGGGGACAAGCCTTTGAATTGGAAAGGCTTACCACAATGCAAAAACCTTGCAAATTATGGCTTTTGCATTGGGGTAAGCACTTCTGAATGCCAGGAATCACTTGTCTCCAAGAACATATGAGAGTAAACAAACATGCAAGAGTAATTCTAGTAGCAGTTTAAAATGTATAATGTAAGTGTGGCAATTATAGTCAGATGTGCAGTAGAGTGGAAATGCTAGATTCACATGTCACTGAGGGAAGAGCATTATGGGTGACCTTTGAAATCTAAAGGGGAAAATTAGTGAAATTAGCGGCTGGTTGTACATATGGATGCAATAATGTTGCGTAACTTTTTGCAAAGTGTTCTGACAACCTTCAATCAATGCTAAGACTAAATATTCTTATTTTACTGTCTGAGGATTTTAGTATCAGGGTTAGAACATTACCAAGGTTGGAAAAATGTATCACAAAGGACAATAAAGTAAATTAATGAGCAATTTAGGACTATGATACATTTCAAAGGTTATATATGCAGATAATAAAGATTTTATATTCTAGTGGACCCGCCACTAAAAATGCTTGCACATAGATTATTGGATAGAGTCAGAGATCGGCATAGCACCCGGCAGGATTAAAGCACTTTCATCAAACTAAACAAACAACTCAGAGGACAAATAAAGTCTACTAAAGCCAAATTTGAGTGAAATATGGCCTCCCAGGCTAAGGACAGCCACAAGGAATTCTTTAGCTACTGTATGTCTGTAAACTCAAAAGCAATACACAGTTGAATGCAGAGCCCATTGTTAATGAAACCACTTATTCTGAGACAGATAATACAGCAAAACTGCTGGCAGACAAATTCAGCTCTAAATGTACCCCTTATTTTCCCTCAAGTCCAATGAAAAAATACAATCAAATATAATTCCCATTACTATCACTAGGGAACAGGTCCTCAATGCTCTCTCTCTAAGGCCAAGAACACTGCATCGATGGGCCAGATAATATCCCTGGGTGTCTTCTAAATGGCTTGAAACAAAACCTATTAGGCCCTCTGGAATTGCTGTTTAGTTGTAGCCTTCAAAAAGGCTTCATGCCTCATGAATGGAGAACATCAGCAGTCATCCCTCTGCACAAAGGTGGGCCATCTACAGACCCTGGAAACTGCAGACCCATAAGTCTCACTGGTCTCATATGCAAATCCATTTGAAAGAATTATCATGAAAATGATCAATAATGACATAGGAAATCTCCAAACACTGGATTCAACCCAATCTGGTTTTGTCAAGGGCAGGTCATGCTTACTCAGCTTGGTGGATTTCTTTGAGAAGGTCACCAAAGCAATGGATGAGGGCAAAACAGTTCACACTGCGTACCTAGACCTGGCCAAGGTATTTGGCACAATACATAATTCAGCCATTGCTGACAAACTTTAATAAGTTAGGTATAAACTTTTATGTCACTTGTGGATAGCCAGCTGACTAACAGATAGGACCCAGGAAGTTATAACTGGGGAATCCACCTGTACAAAATAGCCAGCAACAAGCAGGGATCCTCAGGGATCAGTCCTGGGACCACTTCTTTTTTTGCATTTACTTATCTGATGTCAAGGCCAATGTCAAGGGTCTCTGGCTGACTAAATTTGCAGATGATTGCAAATTAGGAGCAGCCATAAAATCCCCCCAACACTAATGCTCTCCAGGAATGGCTGACACAGGCAAATAAGTTGTGTCAGAGCCATGGACCAAAACTAAATGCCATGAAATGCATAATATTATCATTTGGGAAATCATCCACCCCTGGTAACTATTTTATTAGCAACACACCCTCAAAAGTTAACCCAGTGGTCAGGGACTTGGGGACACATAGTAATCTAGCCTTTGACTGTCACGTGTCTGTAGTAGTGAGGAAATCATTGCATGTTGCACAATTTATAAATAAAGGTGTGCATCTATGTCCAAGGAGGTCACTGTTTCACTGTATTCAGCATTCATCAGATCTATCATTGAGTACAATGCCCCATTTGGTATGTACCTAACTAGGCACTTCCAGCAATTGGAACGTCCTTATACATTCCTCATTAAACGCATGCAAGGCATAAGTAACATGCCTTATTAGGCCACCTCAAACTCATATCCCTATATTATGTATCCTACAGGCTGTTGAGAGGAGATCTATGCCTGGCATACAAAGCATTGACAGAGGCCACCCTGATGGACCTCCTGCTTATCCACAAAACAAACCGCACCAGAACTCTTTCTAAAAATTTAAACTATGCCTGTGATATAAATAGAACCTGCTGGAGAGACAGGTATGTATTCCAGAGATTACCCCTTCTTTGGAACAGGTTCCCCATCTATGTGAAGCAGATTTAATCCTTAAACCCAGTTCAAGTGTAATTTTGAAAACTGGATAGGGAGCAGGAAATTCAACTTTGTTTGGCCTATATCTCAAGGGACACAGGCAGCCTGTAAACATACCCCTCAGCTGTACAGATTTTTGCAGAATGTCCAGATTTTTGCCTCATATTATTGACCTATCCATCGTAATATTTGTGTTTCCTGGCAAATCATTTGTAAATCATTGATATTTGAAGTCAGAAAATAATGATAGATGTTTAAATTTCAGACTTCACAAAATTCATAAAAAATGCAAAACCTGTTATTGTGTCAGCTTTTGAAGAATGTAAGGGCAATACTTAAAATTGTCCCTATTTTTGGATTTTTGCCCCCCCCCCCCATTATTTATGGTTTTGTCCAGATTTCTTGATGTAAGAGGTTGAGAGATATGCCTGTTAGGGTTTCATCTCCCAAGCCCCTGCTTATACTTAACTTGTCAGAGATTTGGGATACATGACCGGGCTTAAAAAGGTACTTGTGGTTGTTAGCATAGTACATCCTTATGAACCTATGAAAGTGATTAAGAATATAATGAAAAAAGTAGAACAAACAAAATACAAATAACGAAAACACTGGTTCACAAAATGGATGAGTCCAGCTGCCTCCAGGAAAAGAAAGTAGTTTGATTCAGTCACTCCTGTTAGAAACAGACTGCAAAAACAAAACTTAGTATTTCCACAATGTTATATCTGAACAAATCCACAGTGACTTTGGCAAGTACAAATCACTCAAAAGTCGAAAAACCAAAGAATGGCAAACAAAAGGCAGAGGACGAAGTAAATTCACTCTGTAAGCTTTTACTAAAAAAATACATGATAAACATGAAGTGCTTTTCATCTTGTTAAATACAAAGACTTCTTCAGATGCAAATAAAACCTATCTTAAAACATTTTAAATAGATGAATACATTGTCATGTGATCCCAACCCACCAAGTGAAATCCAGTTAAGGATCTATGCATGTTTTACACTTAAAGACATCAGTTATATTTTACACTTTAGTGACATTGCTTCTTTCAACAATGAAGAATACATCCTACCCACCCCACTTATTCTAGCATACAATGACTAGTACGTTCCCTTTGAGCAACAATTACTATCAAGGACACAAAAGAAGTATAAAAAATGAAAACAATACAAAGAAAATAAAATAACATTCTCATTCTAAGTGGAAAACAAGTAGTCTATGTTACAATAAGGAATCATGCTGTTTACAATAAAACAACCAAGAACAAGTTTAACTTGAAGTATGCACCAGTTAACTGATGACCTTATCACTCCCAGCACTTGGTCACAACTCATATGCGGTTAATACTCCAGTCATCTGTGCAAAGTTTTAAGTTTTAAAATACTAGAAATCGTACATGTTTCATTCAATCCTGGGAAATTGCATGCGTTCATCAAAATCTGCCAATATAACTCTCTTGCTTCTAATAGTAATGTACAAGGACCCCGTCTTGGGTCCTGGGGTATTTGGTCAATGACCATGTATCCAAAATTATGTGTGTTGTGTTCGTTTACATGTTTGGCTAGTGCATTGTCCAGTTTACTTTTGCCTATGGTATACTGATGTTCATAAATGTGTTCCTTGAACTTACATTCAGTTTTGCCAATATAGTAAACTGGACAAACCTTGCATCTAGCCAAATAAATGATCATCCGAGAATTACAATCAAACCTGTAATTGATTTTGTATCTGATGTTCCTTACAGTAAAATTGTTTGTTGTATCCACCACTTTACACTGTGAACACATGCCACACCTAAACATACCTACATTTCTCGACCCTTCTCTCATTTTGTTTTCCAGTAAGCTTTTCAAATTTGATCCTTTACGGAAAACAACTCTAGGGTGCGGGCCTAAAATTTCACCAAGTGATGGATTGTTGATCTATTAACTCCCAGTTCTTCTTTACTATACTCAAAAAACTGTGTCTTTCACATGAAAATGTGGTGACCAGGCTCAAATTAAAGTTAGTTTTATTTGTTGTAGTAGGTGCAGCTAATTCCCTAACCTCCATATCATTCTGTACCTCAGAAGAATTACCTGGTAACTGTAATAACGGTTGGTATAATCCTATGTCTCTTTTATAGGTGACTTCATGTATGAGGTCATTGACTAAGTTGTTTGGATATCCCCTGCTTGTGAACATACTTTTCAGAAGTTGACATTTGACCCTAAAATCAGAAATCTCTGTGACCATTTTGGCTGCCCTTACCAGCTGACCTTTGACCACTGCAGGTTTTTGATGAAAGGGTTGACTACTGGGAAAATGCAGAAAGGAGTTAGAGTACGTCTCCTTTCTAAATAAGGTGGCTGTATAACCTTTTTTCTGTACATCCAGGTATGATATTACATTATTGTCATATTGATGTGTGAATTTCAAAAACTCGGTTGTACTGTTGAAATATAACACAAGGTCGTGGGCTGCAACATGGTCACCTCTGACTATGATGAAGATATCTTCCAAAAATCTACAATAAAAGTGAATGTGTTTGATAGCCATATTTGTTAGGATGTAGTCATTTTCTCATTTCGCCATAAACAAGTTGGCGAAACTGCTGCCACAGGAGAACCCCATGGCGACACCTACCTTTTGGAGGTAATATTCTTTTCCAAACATTAGGTAGTTGTTAGACAAAATTATGTCCAATAGTTCACCTATTAATGAGATTTCTGAATAAGATGCTCCCCCCTGTTTTAGAAACAACATTACCCACTCAATACCTGTTTGTTGTGGAATTGAGGTATACAGGTCCTTCACGTCGACTGTCAGGAACCCATACTCTTCCTCGAAAACTAAGTTGTTAATTTGTTCCAAGAAGGACCATGAGTCCTTACAAATACATGGAACTCTGTCCACATATTTTTTGAGTATGTGGTCGACGACTTTGGCACAAGCATATGTAATGGAATTACATCCATCGACTAGGGGCCTCATTGGTGTGTTCATAATATCTTTATGTATTTTTGGGATGCCAAATAATAAAGGTGTCTTTGGACTGGGAATTATCATGAAATTGTAGACCTGTATGTCAATTCTACTGTCAATAAACAATTCCTGAATATATCCTCTGATTCTGTTAGAGGCAATATTTACTTCATTCAAGGATGCATGTTGGTATGTTGTGCTATCTAACACACTATGCATCCTTTTCTCGTAGTCCCAGCTGTCCATGATGACCAAACCCCCACCCTTGTCAGGTTTTGTACACCTGACCTTACAAGAACGTATCATAGCCAAGGCCTCCTTCTCTTCCTTACTCATGTTATACTGTGGTTTACTGTGCCCCCTGTCCTGTACAAGTGAATGAATGTCTAACTCACAAACACTCTCAAATAAAGTGAGTACTGGATGTAATGGTGGGTTAAATGCACTCGCTATTCTAAATTTTGTTTCAAACTGCAGAGTGTCATTGTTGAACATAAGTTTGAAATTGGCTTTACGCACAAAACATTTAATGTCAATAATGTCCCGTGCCACATTTAGATGTATTGTTGGAACAAAAGTATTTCCCTTGGCAAATAAGTCAATCAAAACATTGTTGATTGTTACAGATGAAAAATTATACACTTTAAAGTCACCTGTTTGATTTTGTAGGATTTTACACAATGAATACTCATTCTCCAAGGCTTCTCCTCCTTCTACGTTTTGTTCTTCGGTGGGTATCTGTTGGATTGTGCTTGCTTCTTCTGAAATGTGTTGTACCAAACATTCTGGCCTCTCCAAAAATTTCCAGCATTATTGTCAGTCTGGTAATCATTTCTGTTGTTGCTGGAATTATTTCCTTTAGGCGCCTTACTCCTTGTGACCACAGGTGATCGAATGTTACTCAGGTCACTACTACTGGCAGTCTGTTGGTTGTCATTTAGAACTGATGGTTCAAGTTCACAGTGTTGCCTATCTCAGTTGTTATCACTCCTAATGTTAGTATTCTTCCAGTTTTGTATATTGGGTGGGTCAGGGTAAGCTGTCCCAGTCCGGTAAGCTAAGATGTCCCGGTTTAACTTTTTATGTTTAATAGCTTTCGATTTCGCAATGAGTTGGTCTATACTGCAAAAACACCTTTTATATTCAAACTGATATCTGATAAAATCCTTGTGTTTACAAATTTCTTCATTTAGGGACATGGTTTCAGGGGCTAAACTCTCTATTTGTTGGCAATAGTGCTTCTTCATGATGTTTAGCATCACAAGCCCCTGTTGGTTGAAATGCTCAACCAATTCCGTATAAAATGCAGAATTTTTTTCCAAACCATTCGGGTACCAGGGGCGGCCGTGCTATTGGACTGCCGGACTGCAGCCCCCTCAACTGTAAAAGAAAGAAAAAATCAAGAAATAAAAAGAAAAAAAAAATAATAAAATCGCAGACTTTCGCACATGCGCACTAGTTCGGACTGCTGCTGAGACAGTCTGGAGCATGCACAGATTGTCTCAGCAGCAGTCCTGACCAGGAAACATGAAGAACGGAGCTCCCATAAGTCACCCCAGTTTTAAACTGCATAGACTGTCCTGGAACTCGCTGGGAAAATGCATCGGGGTCAGACTGCAACATCAGCAGTCTGGAATTCATCGGGGGAAGATCTCACAACAGGCAGGGTCTGGTGTGGATTGGAGCTTGCTGCAGTCTCATCGGGGGAAGATCTCACAATGGGCGGGGATTTGCATGGGTTTCATAGCTTACTCAGGATTTATGGTGGTTTGCTACAGGGATTTGGGAGATCTACTGCAGGTAAGTGTGTGGACAGGGATTTGGATGTATGGTGGTTTGCTACAAGAGGGGTGTGTGTGTGTGGCAGGAAATACCTCAGGCTTGAACCTTGTACCTTGTATGCAGGTGTTAAAGACCTGAACTTCCTACCCACCAACATTTGTAAAAAAATTGCAGATTTTTGCCTCATATTTGATCTGATCTGTTCCTCATAATATCTGTGGTTTGTAAATGCTGCAATGCTTGATATTTGATGGTGCAGTGGTAGCAATGTTGTCTCACAGCTGCAGGCTATTAGGTTTGATTCTTGGCTGGGGTGCCATCTTTGTGGGGTCTGTATCTTCTCCCTGTGTTTGTGTGGGTTTGCTTTTGTGTCCTCCCATGTTACAAAGACATGTCTGCATTATTTCTTCCTGGGCCTCTGCTGAAAATTGTTTTTTTGTTCCAAGTCAGACTGTCTTGATTAACAAATGTTAAATAAAATTGACAGGCATTTCAGACTTCAAGTTTCTGAATGTTGAATTCCTTACATATTTGATAGTGCAGTGGCAGTATTGTTGCCTCACAGCTATAGGTTTTCTGGTTTGATTCTTGGTTGGGGTGCTTTCTGTGTGGAGTCTGCATCTTATCCCTGTGTTTGTGTGGATTTTCTCTGGTGTCCTGCCATTTTACAAAGATGTGTCTACAGTATTTCTCCCTGGGCCTCTGCTGAAAATTGTTTTTGTTCCATCAGAAGTAAAATTGACAGGCATTTGAATTTCAGACTTCATATTCTTCAGAAAATACATAGTAAAACAACTTTTTATTCTAGCAATAAATATATAGTAAAACAACCTTTTATTATAGCAATGTTCTAAGTTTATAAGATTACTATTTGAAATTTGTCCTTATTTTTGGGACTGTATTACCCTGTTATTGGCTTTGTCCAGGTTTTTTTGTGCTAAGGCTGACAGCTATGGCAAGAACTGAATTCACTGAATATGTTTGAGGGCTGTATTCCCTCATTACTTTGTTTGTCCAGGTGTTTTGTGCTAAGATGTTGACAGCTATGGTGAGAACTGAATTCATTAAATGATAGCCATTTAAGTTTCAGTCTTCCTCTCTTTCACAGAGCAGCTGATTTGGCATAGTGGTATGTTGCGCTGACTGTTTTGCAAAGGGACCTTGGCAGTAAAATGTATGGTGGTAACACAGCATTTTTCTTTCACAAAGCAGGTGATTTGGCATAGTGGTATGTTGTTCTGACTCTTTTGCACAGGGACCTTGGCAGTAAAATGTATGGTGGTAACACAGCATTTTATTCTAGCAACTTTCCAAGATTATAAAAGCAATGTTTAATGTTTCCCTGGTTTTTGCCCTTTTGACTCACCCCAATAAATTTGGCTTTTTCCAGATTTCTTGTGCTGCGAAGTTGAGATGCAGTTGAGTATTGAGTAGATTATACAAGGAGCTGAGAGCTGCAGGGGAAGAGGAGTTTAGTACTGATTATGCTAAGTCAGCTGGCATTGCTAATAGCACAACAGGTTGTGTACTTGCTTTTGATGCAGAAGGTTGTTGGTTTTACTCCCATAAGGGGTGAATGCTGCTGTACTGAAAGTTAAGATACTAACTATTAGCCTGTTATCAGTTTTCCATCCATTTCCTATTGCAATATTACTAGCTTATTTTTAATGTAATTTAGGCAATTTATTCCTCAGGGGCATCAGACACTTTATTTTTCGATGAAACCATGAAATATAAAGATGATTGCTAGCAACAACCTCTTCATTACAGATTTATTTAACGTGGAATTATTTAGATTACTTTTTTACTACTTCAGAGATTGTGCATATTTACTGATAATGGTGGACTGTAGCATTGTGCATATTTACTGATAATAGTGGACTGTAGAAGTTTGAGTAGACTTTTATGATGGAAATGTTCGGTATTGGGCAGTTTTGTCATTGGTGCATGCGCTTTGTTTCATTGTTTACTGGAAAAATGTTCAAAGCGATAGGAAGGTATATCAAAGAGCACATGTATGTTTCATATGCAAGGGGCCTATGATTTGAAATATAAAGGTGACTGCTAGCAGCAACCTCTTCATTACAGATTTATTTAACGTGGAATTATTTAGATGACTTTTTTACAACTTCAGAGATTGTGCATATTTACTGATAATGGTGGACTATAGAATTGTGCATATTTACTGATAATAGTGGACTGTAGAAGTTTGAGTAGACTTTTATGATGGAAATGTTCTGAATTGGGCAGTTTTGTCATTGGTGCATGCATTTTGTTTCATTGTTTACTGGAAAAATGTTCAAAGCAATAGGACGGTGTATCAAAGCGCACATGTATGTTTCATATGCAAGGGGCCTATGATTTGAAAACAGCCCAGAATTAATCTTTATCTGCCACGGGTAAAATGTATTTTCTTTGAATGTGGGTTTCAATGTTGTTTCAATGAATGTGAGTTTCAATGGCAGAGAAGTTTTAATGCCAAGTTTGTTTAGCAGATGTTTTAGTGTTTGTGCTGTAAAATGCAAAATAAAACTTTCAAATGAAGTTCAATTCATCATATAAGTAAATCAGTATGCACATTAGTGTTTATGGTAAATGGAGTGAAATAGCCAAGTAATGGATCATTGGAATGGCTGCAGGGGGAGCCTCCATTTGACCATGGTTTTGTGAGGGGGAAGGGCGGCAAACTTAGGCAGCCCCAGCTGAACCATACTTCCCAACTGTCCAGATTTTCAAAGAATGAATAGATTTTTTGCTTCTTATTTTTGGATTGTTCCTCATAAAATTTGTGGTTTTCTGGCAAATCATTTAGAAATTAAGTCACTAAATAATGACACACTGAGTTTCAGACTTCATAACCTTCAGAAAAATGCATGCTAAAGTAAGACCTGTTCTATCAACTGTCTCAGTTTATACAAGAGCAATTTTAGTACTGTTTATATGTTCCCCCAATATATTTGGCCTTGTCCAGATTTATTGCATTAACAGGTTGAGAGGTACATGCAAATAAATTGCTTTATAGAATTAGGCATAGCCAAACCTCTCAACTGTCCCTGATTTTGGCTCAAAATGTTGCTCTTCCCCTAATGATCCCTCCGCAAAATAGCAATTTTGGAAGAAAACATGGAGGGTTTATAATTAAGAAATAACTGTAATAATCAGTTAGATTACTTTTATTTCAGAAATGCATGTAGATTATTTTATTTTGTCAGCTGCTCAAGTTAGCAGTACTAATATTAAAGTATCCCTTCTTTGACAGGTTCCCAGCTGTATTGTGTTGCTATTTTATATTTTTACATCACATTTTTTGGTCCATTTTTCATAAAATTGTGTTTTTTTGGCAAATTAGTGACAAATCATTAAAGACTGAAGTCAGAAAATGACAGACGTTTGAGTTTCAGATTTCATGCCATTCAGAAAATTCATACTAATGCAAGACCTCTATTAGCTTTCTAAGTTTATAAGAGCAATATTTTAAAAATTGTCCTTATTTTTGGGCCTTTGTCCCATTTCTTTGTATGGCTTTGTCCAGATTTCTTGCTCTGAGGTTGAGAGGTATGACAAATGTGTCAGGGCCATCACAAGTCAGCCAGAGACATTTCAAACTGTGACATACTTGTTGCACCCCACTCCCCCATGTAGTGACTCTGGATGTGTCGAAGCAAGGCAAGGAGTAGTTATGCAGTGTAAATGTGCAGAGTATCCCCCCATCCAAGGTAGACACAAGTACTAGAGTGGCTTTTCATCTGTCCTTGATTTTTACAGAATGGTCTGGTTTCTGTCATATTTTTTGTACTGTTGATTTATGCTTATTACTCAAAGTGCCTGTTGCTCTGTGTATAAGTAGCAATACTTTAATGACCATTAGGTAAGCTTGGCTGAGATTGCAAGATGCAAGTAAGCTTTAATAAGCATACTGTTAAAGAATTGCCAACACTGAAAGCCTTTCTGTTGCCATGTAGAGAATACTTAACTAGATAATGTATAAGCCTTGGGTATTGAAATGCATATGCCAGTATTTGTAATAAAGGACAGGATTACATTATTTTAAGAGTCTCATTACACTTGGAGACTTCCGGCCATCTCTGCAGGCTTTACCCGTAAACAGAATGCCAATCGTGTGGTCCATAACCTGTACAGTAATCCTTTTAGTGTGGTCCATAACCTGTACAATAATCCTTTTAAGCAATGTATCTTGAGCTTATTTCTTGTTTGCTTTTCATTTTTTACTTTGATCATGTTTTCCCCATGAAACAAGTAGATATCAGGCAGCAGGTCTTTTTTTGGATAAGGAACATTTTTACAAGTGGGGGTATCAGAGATTTCTACTTTCAGCATGTTACTTGGTACTTTAATAAAGCTGAATATAAATTATAATTAGAACTGCAGTGCAAGAAGTGGTTTGAGTTGAGTGCTGCTTGTTTTTCTTATACTTCATGTTGACTGGCATTCCATTAATGTATTTAAAAAAAAGTAATTTATTTTTTCATGCTTCACAACCTTTTTTGTTTCCATCTAGATATTAAGCTGTCATGCAGCCAATGCATTGAAATATTTTTATTCTTCTACACTTCATTTTGTCTTGATTGGACTCTCATAATGACAGTTTGGCACCCAAGTCAGTATATTTAGTTTTTGTGGTTTTGAGCATAGCTCCTCCCCTTTCTAGTTGGCCACACCCCTTCCAATTGACCCCACCCATTCAGCTGTCTCCTGCAGCCCCCCTTTGATTTGAAGTCACCAGCCGCAACTGTCAGATACTGCCAACTCCTGAGACCTTTAGGAACAATCTCATGTTTTAAACATTCATTAAAGTAAGAAACTTCAAGCTGGAGTTTCTTACTTCTAAGAAGCTTATGGTCAAGTTCTTTAAGTTTAGAGATAATATCGTATCCAATATTGTTATTACCTTGTGTCAGTTCACTATGGTGCTCGCTGTCACCATCCTGCATGAACACCTTTATTATTTGGTATCCCATAAATACATAAAGATATTATGAACCCACCAATGAGGCCCAAAGTCGATGGACGTAATTCCATTACGTATGGTTGTGCCAAAGTCATCGACCACATACTCAAATAATATGTGGACAGAGTTCCATGTATTTGTAAGGACTCATGGTCCTTCTTGGAACAGATTAACAACTTAGGTTTCGAGGAAGAGTATGGGATCCTGACAGTCGACGTGAAGGACCTGTACACCTCAATTCTACAACAAACAGGTACTGAGTGGGTAATGTTGTTTCTAAAACAGGGGGGAGCAACTGATTCAGAAATCTCATTAATAGGTGAACTATTGGACATCATTTTGTCCAAAAACTACCTAGTGTTTGGAAAAGAATATTACCTCCTAAAGGTAGTTGTCGCCATGGGGGTCTCCCTGTGGCGGCAGTTTCGCCAACTTGGTTATGGCAAAATGGGAAAATGACTACATCCAAACAAATGTGGATATCAAACAACACATTCACTTTTATTTTAGATTTTTGGATGATATCTTCATCATAGTCAGAGGTGACCATGTTGCAGCCCACGACCTTGTGTCATATTTCAACAGTACAACCGAGTTTTTTGAAATTCATACATCAATATGACAATAATGTTATATCATACCTGGATGTACTTCTCAGAAAGGATAGACAGAAAAAAGGTTATACAGCCACCTTATTTAGAAAGGAAACATACTCTAACTCCTTTCTGCATTTTTCCAGTAGTCACCCCTTTCACCAAAAACGTGCAGTGGTCAAAGGTCAGCTGGTAAGGGCAGCCAAGATAGTCACAGAGATTTCTGATTTTAGGGATGAATGTCAACTTCTGAAAAGTATGTTCACAAGTAGGGGATATCAAAACAACTTAGTCGATGACCTCATACATGAAGTCACCTATAAAAGAGACATAGGATTATACCAACCGTTATTACAGTTACCAGGTAATTCTTCTGAGGTACAGAATGATATGGAGGCTAGGGAATTAGCTGCACCTACTACAACAAATAAAACTAACTTTAATTTGAGCCTGGTCACCACATTTTCATGTGAAAGACACAGTTTTTTGAGTATAGTAAAGAAGAACTGGGAGTTAATAAACAACAATCCATCACTTGGTGAAATTTTAGGCCCACACCCTAGAGTTGTTTTCCGTAAAGGATAAAATTTGAAAAGCTTACTGGAAAACAAAATGAGAAAGGGTCTAGAAATGTAGGTATGTTTAGGTGTGGCATGTGTTCACAGTGCAAAGTGGTGGATACAACTAAATTTTACTGTAAGGAACATCAGATACAAAGTCAACTACAGGCTTGATTGTAATTCTTGGATGATCATTTATTTGGCTAGATGCAACGTTTGTCCAGTTTACTATATTGGCAAAACTGAATGTAATTTCAAGGAATGCATTTATGAACATCAGTATGCCATAGGCAAAAGTAAACTGGACAATGTACTAGCCTAACATGTAAATGAACACAACACACATAATTTTGGATACATGGTCATTGACCAAATACCCCAGGACCCAAGAGGGGGTCCTTGTACATTACTATTAGAAGCAAGAGAGTTATATTGGCAGATTTTGATGAACGCATGCAATTTCCCAGGATTGAATGAAACATGTACGATTTCTAGTATTTTAAAACTTAAAACTTTGCACAGATGACTGGAGTATTAACCACATATAAGTTGTGACCAAGTGCTGGGAGTGATAAGGTCATCACTTAACTGGTGCATACTTCAAGTTAAAGTTGTTCTTGGTTGTTTTATTGTAAACAGCATGATTCCTTATTGCAACATAGACTACTTATTTTCCACTTAGTATGAGAATGTTATTTTATTTTCTTTGCATTGTTTTCATTTTTTCTCCTTCTTTTGTGTCCTTGACAGTTATTGTTGCTCAAAGGGAACATACTAGTCATTGTATGGTACAATAAGTGGGGTGGGTAGGATGTATTCTTCATTGTTAAAAGAAGCAACGGCACGAAAGTGTAAAATAGGGCTGATGTCTTTAATTGTAAAACATGCATAGATCCTTAATTGGATTTCACTGGGTGGGTTGAAATCACATGACAATGCATTCATCTAGTTAAAATGTTTTAAGATAGGTTTTACTTGCATCTGAAGAAGTCTTTGGGCCGGATTCAAGAAGGCTTGCACGGAGTCTAAGAGTAGAGTAAGATCCCATGCAGCCAACATGTCCGCTGAGTGATCCAGGAACAGCCGGCAGGGGTGTGCAACAGAGCTCCTAAAACGACTCTTACACGGACAGGGCTAGGTTATGCAAATTACCTCATTTGCTGGTGAAAGCTATGCAAATTAGGTAAATTTGCGATCCAGGAAACCCTGACCTATCCGAGTAATATTAGTGTTATTTGCAGAAATGTACTCCATTGACAACAGAGTACCATTCTGCAAATAGCAAAACGGAGCCACGACAGCTCCAAATAAAGGCTGCATCCAGTTGAGGAAGCATGCCAATATACGGCCATTGGCAATGTTCCCGATGCAAAATTAAAAAAAATATATATTTTTTACCTCGATCTCCAAAGTTTAAGCGTAGTGCAGTGCAAATGTGCTGCACTCTAAAAAACAGAAAACCAGAAATTAAAAGCCACAAATAGGGATTTTATAGCAAATCATAATTTTCAATGAAAGTGAATGGCAGGCTGAAGACAACATGGCAACCGAGTAGAGGTTGCTAAGGGGGGAAGCTCAGTCTAAGAGATGTAACCAAGCATTAGTAGGCAATCCCATGCAAATGAGGGTAAGGATAGTGAATCCCAAGTTTACATAGCAAATGAGCACAGTCAGTGAAATGTATGAGTAGGATAAGTGGAGTAACAGAGTAGAAGATAGGTGACATCACGAGGGAGGTATGTATGAAAGAATGTAAGCTCATTGGAGCAGAGTGGCATGTGTTTGCTGTTATCACTGGAAGAGGTGTGTCAACAGGTATCCAAGCTAAAGGCAAGAAATAGAAGGTGTATGCCGTGGAAAACACTAAAGTTTCTTGTTGAACTGCCTGCACCGTGTTTGCGCACATGTGCGAGCCTGTATATCCGAGTAAGACTGTGTGAGCGTGTATGCGTTACTGTGCACGCGTTTAAGCCAGAGTAAGTATGTGCAAGGTTGTTTAAAGTTGTGCAAGTGGGTTTGTGCCTGTGTGTGTGCATTTAAGCAGGAATTAGCAAGTGTTAGGTCGTGTAAGCATGTGTGAGCTGGTGTGTGCGTGTTTGCGCTTGTGTGCGCAGTGCTGCCCCCCCCTGTGGAAACAGAAAGGGAAAAGGAAGCACAACACATAGTAGGAAGCTAACCAGGGAGAACTAGCAGAGCTATCAGGTGAAAACAATCAGAATCAGGCAATTACACAGGCAGTACAGTAGCCCAGTCCAGCCCAGCACTTAAAACTCTGCCATCAACTTTCCACCATGTTTTCCTCAGAGACACTGCAACACTGCAGTAAACTAAGAGAAGTGAAAACTTAAAAAGCTTTACTGAGACAAAGAAATGTTAGGGGCTGCCATTGCTGTTATAAGGCGACATATGCAACATGGTGAGGGTGGTGACAATGCGAATGCTGCTGAGCAACCCACAGTGAGGAGACGGAGAAGAGTGTACAGGCCCAGGGTAACCTACCAGGGGCTACATGAGCTGGAGATAGTGGAGTGCAATAGAGTGGACAGAGACCTCATGCAGCAAATTGTTGAGCTGTGCAGGCCACGCCTCACACACAGAACCAGCAGAGGGGAACCCATCCCAGTGGAAACCAAGGTATGTGTTGGCCTAAGAATACTAGCAACAGGTACCTTCCAGAGACCAACTGGTGATATGATGGGGATATCACAGGCATCAGCATCCAGGGTACTGCACCAGTTCCTGAATGCCATGTCAGCACATGTCGGTGATCATGTATATTTCCCCAATTCCTGTGAGGTATTGGCCAGCAATATGCATCTTTTCCAGCAAATAGGGGAATACCCTGAGGTAGTGGGTGCAATAGACTGCACGCACATATGCATCAAAGCACCAGCCGGTGAGCAGGGTAGGGCCTACATTAACCACAAGGGCTTCCCCTCCATCAACTGCCAGGTCGTATGTGATGCCCAGAGCATAATACTGAATGTGTGTGCTGGCTGCCCTGGAAGCTACCATGATTCCCATATCTGGCATCTGACACAGCTGTACCAGACATTTGCCAATGGGGACATCCCTCATGTTCACCTAATGGGGGATGCTGGATATGCACTGGAGCTGTGGCTGATGACACCCATCAGAAATGCGCACACACCTGAACAGGAACGCCATAATGAGGCACACGCACAAGCACAAAATGTAATTGAGTGCGTGTTTGGGCTGCTCAAGTCACGGTTCCAGTGCCTGGACGCATCTGGTGGAGCCTTGCAGTACTCACCAACTACATGTACCCAAATTGTCATGGTATGTGCTATGCTACATAATATGGTCCTGCGAAAACAGCTACAGCAGGAGCAGCATAGGTATGGGCCAAACAGCTCCCCACCATTGCCAAGGCCATCACAAGCAGAGCATGACTCGGAGGAGGAACAACCTGAGCCTGCCCCAGTAGGCAGAAGGAGGTGTGCCCAGTATGCTTTGGCCTTGGCAAAGAGGCAACGCATAGCACATACACTGATTCAGTAGGAACCCTGGAAATGATACCTCTCTCTGACTCGCATATTTAGTAAAAGGAATGCCTAACTTGACACTACCTGTTTTCAAACATGTATAGGGAGTGTACTATGTGCATCTGACATAGGCAGCCCTGCAGCACCACCTGAGGCATGATTGACATGTTTTAAGCAATATAAAGCAGTGCTAAACAGCTTTTACCACTATTTAGTATATGTAAACAAAACTAGCACAACTTTGGGCGATGTTGAGTAATACTGGGCAACGTTTAGCAATGTTGGTTAATGTTGAGCAATGTTGGGCAAGTTCGGTCAAAGTTGAGCAAAAGCAGGTAAACATGCTCATATTTGCTTTACTGGTCCTTAAGCAGTCTGGTCTGCCCAGTATGAAAATATAAAGCAGTGACATGCCTCGAACCCAGGATACTGTGCACTATAGTCACAGTACTGAACCACCAAACCATGACAGTATTTCACTGATCAGCCTGTACGAAGAAATGTTGATAAGTCTATGCAAAGTATCTCATGGAAACCCTGCAGGCACAGCATAATCCCTGTCTAGTTATGACACAAAGGTGAACCCTGCAGTAAAAATATAACTTGATTTTCAACACACATATAGTATAATTTTTAATATTGGGCATGTTCACACACGTTAACAAATGTAGTGGACTTCAGACAGCAACATACTGAAAGGTCACACTGGGCATGCTCACACACGAATAAATGAGACAAATGTCAGGCAATAAACCACTGAAAGGCCAAACTGGGCATGCTCACACACTTAGGCCATGTCTGAGTACAGCAGTGGGCCACGCATATCTGGCAGTTGCATGTGTTAACCCAGGAACCTCTCACTATTCAGCAGTCCTGCCTTGTGCACACAGTTATATGACAACAGACACATATATAATATATTGGAACCCTGTCATAATCAAATATGTACTACAGATACTTAGGTTGTTCATAGAAAGTGGGAAAGCAAAGAAGATAAAAAACCTGCAATCAGTATCATCAATAAACAATGTGCACTCCAAATATTATCATAGGTTCATAGGTTCATAGGCTGATACTAGGCTATCTGCCCTAGGGCATTTATAAGCCTAGCCAGAGTGTGTTTGGATTTTACCACCCTTTTAGTTTAGTAGATTGTGCCTTTGAATAGCAGGTCACACAAGATAGCCCTTTTATGGTTAATTTATTGTGCCTCTGTCTAGCAGGGACCCAGAAGAGATCCCAGGGGTAAACTTACGATCTCCCATCCACTCGTCAAGATTTCTCTTGAAGAGGGTCTCTGCCTTACTTGGACTGGGATTTCGTTCCAGAGTGAGGGGAGCCTCTGGGATATGAATCTGTCCCTCCAGCATGTCCTATTTATTTCTGTGCTGAGGTTTAAGTCCCTGGAGTGTGTAGCTCTAAGGGATTTGGATATCCTGAGGTGGAGCATGACCATTAATTCTGGGTTGGACATGGCTTTATACGTCAGGCACAGATCGCATCTGAGTAGGCGGTAAGCAACTGAGAAGAGCTGGAGTTTCTTTAGCTGAACTGTGTAGGGCATCTATTTGAGTCCCTTGATCCACTTGATGAGGAACTTTTGGGATCATTACAGTTGCTGCAGGTGTCGGGTAAGGTACATCCCAAATGGGGCATTGTATTTAAGTATGGGCCTGATGAGTAGAGGGGCACAATGACCTCTCTTGATCTACATGTGAAACCTTTCGGGATAACATGGCCTATATAGAAGGTCTTTCTAACCACTTTGGCAATGTGATTGTCAAAGGAGAGATTACTATCTACTTGGGTCCCCAAATCCCTAATTACTTCTTCTGTACGTAATGGATTACTACCTATGTGGTAATTTGTGGGCACTTTGTTTTTCCCAAAGGGGATGACTATGAATTTTATGGCATTTAGCTTTAGGCAATGGTTCTGGCACCAGTTATCCATCTCTGTGAGACCCTTTTGGAGGATGCTTGTGTCAGCAGGAGAGTCGATTTGGAACCCAGTTTGCAGTCATCTGCGAACTTGGTCAGCCATAGTCCCCCCGTGTTAGCCTGTACCTCAGAGAAATATATACTGAACAAGAGAGGTCCCAGGACTGAGCCTTGTGGGACGCCACTTGTAACTGGTGTAGAGTCTGACATGGCATCTGCAATTCTGACCATGTGGGTGCTATCCCTGATCCAGTTTGCAATCCATCTTGTGACATATGTGTTGATATCTAAGCTGGTGAGCTTATTTATGATGCCCGAGTGGGGTATTGTGTCGAAGGCTTTTGCGAGGTCCAGGTAGGCTGTGTGGACTACCTTCCCTATGTCTATGGCCCTGATAACTGTTTCAAAGAAGTCAACCAGGTTCAAGAGGCAAGATCTGCCCTTAACAAAGCCAAATTGGGTAGGATCCAGTGTCTGGAGGTTCCCGATGTCTTTGTTTATGAGTTCCATGATGATAGGCTCCATAGCTTTGCAGACCAGGCTAGTCAGGCTTATAGGGCGATAGTGTCCGGGGTCTGTTGTGGCACCACCTTTGTGGAGTGGGACCACTGTTGCTGTACGCCATTCCTTGGGTACATATCCTGTAGTAAGTCTGATATTGAACAGTGACTTTATGTGAGGGTTAAGTTCTTCATGAAGCTCATGTAAGACGCAACCCAGGACACCATCCTGTCCCATTGATGATGTGTTATTGCTTTATAGAGGGCAGCTCTCACCTGTTCATCTGTGATGTCAAGGAGGCTACACTCTGTTGGGATGGACATTTGCTCTTTTGGGGGGATGGGGGGAGAAATTTGCACTGAACCTGTCTGCCAGGATGTTGGCAATGTCTGTGGGTTCAGTGTATTTTTTGTCATTATGCACTAACTCAGAGCATATCTGGGAGTTGCCACCCAGGTTCCTGACATAACTAAAGAAGGCCTTGTGATTGTCTTTAGTGTCTTGTGCAATTTTTCTTTCATAGCTGGCCTTAGATGATTTTATGAGTGATTGTAGCTTCTTGCTAGCACTGATCAGAGATGCCTTCCCTTTTTGGGATTTTGCTCTATCATGTAGTAGCTTCCTCCTTTTGTTGTATAGCTTATTTATGGCTGTGGTCCACCAGACAGGTCCCCTGCCTTTGGAGGAGTGAGTCTTGGTTTCGTTTGGGATAGCACGAGCCATGCATTCCTGTAGGTGTCCATAGAATGCGTTTGTAAAGGATTCTGTGGTTTGAGCTGTATTTTCTACTGGCCCGAGGGCTTTGAAAGATACCACCTCAGTTTTGAGAAGTGTGACGTTTGCTTTTAAGAAGTTCTTCACGGAGATTACCTTGGCTGGGGGTGGGGATGGTATATGGATGTCCAGTGAGATAAATATATGGTCTGACCTTACCAATGAGGGGTATACCTCTGGTCTGGAACATAGAGTCCTCATGTTGTTGATGACCAAGTCCAATATGTTTTCCCCACTTGTGGGGGTGGTGACCAGTTGTTCCATAGCATTTGAGTTTATAAATTCTAGGAACCATTGGGCGAGGGTGCTGGGGCTTGAGTAGTATTCCCAATCAATGTTTGGGTAGTTGAAGTTACCCAATATAATGGTGTTTGGAGAGACCTTCATAATCTCCAGTGTTCTCAGGAAAGCCGAGTGGGGTCCCTGAGTTTATGAGGGTGGTCTGTAGCAGGCTATAAACTGAAAGGCAGTTTTGCCCACTGTTAGTTGCACATGGATGGTCTCCGATGCTTCGTGCAGTGCTACTAACCTGGAGGTGTGTGTATCTTTGATGTATAATGGATACTCCCCCTCCTTTTGTGGTTCGGTCCGGGTTTTGTGGCTGAAAAGCATGGTATGAAGTATAACCTGGTAGTGCTGGGGTGCTTTTGGGAGCCTTGAACCAGGTTTCTGTTACTGCACAGATATCGATATTCTCCATACTGAAGAGAGCCTTGAGCGTGTGCATTTTGAGGTGTAGACTTCTGGCGTTGAGCAGCATTACCCTTAGTTTCTTTTACCTTGTATTGTCTATGGAGGTGGGTTTGTCTTTTGAGCCTTGCCTAAAAAAGGCACTATGGGGGTGGCAAGAGCCTTAGCCAGTATTTGAAAGCCCAGGGGTGACAGGTGCAAGCTGTCCCTAGTGAAGCAATGTGGCTTGTCGAGCATGTCATCCCAGACTGACAGACACTGGATCCCCTTTGAATGACACCAATACATTAGCCAACAGTTAAAATTGATCATTTTGTCTTTATACTGTGGCATCATTCTTGGTGAGGGTAAGATGCCACACAAGGTCAGGGTCATACCGGCCTGGGCTACATGATCAGAGAGCTCCTCTATGTCTCTTCTCATGTAGTCCAGGGAGGAACGTCTCGGGTCATTCACACCAGCATGGACAATGATGGAGTCATATCTGTACTTGCTTTGGAGTGACCTGAGTCCATGTGTTATGTGGCAGATCCTGGCACCCGGCAGACAGCTTACAGTGACTTTCTCCTTGTTCAGCCTGGTGAGTGGGACGTCAGTGTGTCTGACAATAGAGTCACCTATTACAAGTGTATTAGGTGTGTTGTTTAGCCTTAAGGGAAGTGACTGTGTGGCACACTGACTTTGTGAACTATGTGATATGTGGGTATTGTTGTGGGGTAGCAGTTGTTTTGGGTGTCTGCTTTGGAGGTCTCTGCTTCTTAGGCAGATTTTTATTTAGAGCCTCCGAGTATGTTTTTGTGTGTTTATGTGTTTGGTTTGCTGTTGCTATAGGTCTGTGTGAGACTGGATTTGTGGTGTGTGTGGTTACCTTCTCCTCCTGATAAACTGCGTCAGTCATAGGTCGAGAGAGCTCAGCCTCCAGTTTGTCTATATAGTTGCATCTCTCACATATATCTGAGTTTGTTGGGAGGAGGAGAGGGTTATCTGTGTACATAAGGCAGTTGTAACATTGCCTCAAAAGTCCCATATTCACCAGCTGGACTGGAGAGTACACACACAACTGACCTTTGGACATATCAGGATATTATGATGAAATACTCTTTTGACTGATCAAAAAGGATCAGTAGGGTGTTCGGTGTGTAAAAGAGTATAACAGCGGTTTACTGCTTAAGTTTGTTGATGTTTTGGAAAGATTATCTGTGAAGGAGTCCAGACAAAACCATGACACTTCCTTCAGCTATGTCATAAATAACAATGTACACTCATATATGTCCTGAGTCAGGGCCAACTGTAAATGACTGACAATGCCAACATCCTGTCAGACAGGCCCATACATACATACCCAGCTCCCACTGACAAAAGGCCCTATCATCATACCAGGAGATATCACATGTAGAATGAGTAAACAGCTCCTTCCAAAGCTGAAAACATGGCATCAATTGCATTACATTGTTTCCCTGTATGTGTCATAAGTGAACTGCAGAACAAACAGACCATGCACCTGAACAGTCTGTTGAGCCTCACCCTCTCTACAGGATATGAAACCGTTGAACGTGTTACAGCAACATATGGCACACTCCACAAGTGTTGGTGCACAACAGACCATGGGAATTATAGTCTTATAAGCCTATGAAGTCTGATCTGCAAGGCCATGGAGTCCATCATGATTGAAGTCATAAACAGAGCTATTGGAAGCCAAAAAACACACAACCCTACCAACCTTGGTTTGGTCATGGGCAGATCATGGTTCCCAAACCTGCTAGACTGTTTGCAAAGGCAACCACCCAGGACATACATCACTGAAATGAGCTACACACATCCCACATAGACTTTGAATAGCCCTTTTCCAACATCCCAGACACGTCGTATCCACAAAATCAACAATCTGTGCATAAATATGTATTGTCATATGATGGATTGGCAACTGGTCTACGGATAGATCACACAAGCTAAGAATTGTGGAGTCCTGGTCAAGCTGGTAACACCTGCTGTCCCTCATGGTGCAGTCCTGGGATTGCATAAAACAAAGTGCACACACATTACCATGTCTAGTCTGATGATGTCAGCATCCTACAAATATAGCAGGAGAAATTAAAACACCCAAAAATGCATATAACGCTTCATGTTAATGCGTATTTCTCCAGTATCGTTAGATAGCGGTTTGAATCTTGCAATCGCTGTGTGTGTGTGGGAGGGTGTATATTTGTGTGTGATTTCCTTTGAGAGGAGTACCCTTTTTGGAGACTAGGAAAACACCTTAACAGAGGTATATACACCTCTTTGGCAAGTCTGATGATGTCAGCATCCCACAAATACAGCAGTGGAAATGAAAGCTCCCAATAAAGCATGTAGTGCGTCGTGTTAATATATATCTGTCTAATATCATAACCTAGTTAAGTAGAGGTTTAAATCCTGCAATTGCTGAGTGTGTGTGGGTGTATGTTTGTGTGTGATTTCCTTTGAGAGGAGTGCCCTTTTTGGAGACTAGGAAAACACATTAAAAGAGGTAAATTCCTCTTTGCCAAGTCTGATGATGTCAGCATCCCACAAATACATCAGTGGAAATAAAAACTCCCAGTAAAGCATATAGCATGTCGTGTTAATGTGTATCTTTCTAATGTCATAACCTAGTTAGGTAGGGGTTTGCATCCTGCAATTACTGAATGTGTGTGTAGGGGGGGTGTATGCTTGTGTGGGATTACTTTGAGAAGAGTGTCCTTTCTGGAGACTAGGAAAACACATTAAAAGAGGTAAATTCCTCTTTGCCAAGTCTGATGATGTCAGCATCCCACAAATACAGGAGTGGAAATGAAAGTTCCCAGTAAAGCATGTAGCGTGTCTTGTTAATGTATATCACTCTAATATCATAACCCAGTTAGGTAGAAGGTTTGAATCCTGCAATTGCTGAGTGTGTGTTGGGGGTGTATGTTTGTGTGTGATTTCCTTTGAAAGGAGTGTCCTTTTTGGAGACTAGGAAAACACATTAAAAGAGGTAAATTCCTCTTTGCCAAGTCTGATGATGTCAGCATCCCACAAATACAGCAGTGGAAATAAAAGTGCCCAATGAAGTATATAGCACGTCGTGCTAGTGCATATCTCTCTAGTATCAAAACATAGTTAGGGAGTGATTTGAATCCTGCAATTGTGTGGGTGTGTGACACTGTTGATCAATGTGTTGTGTGTTTTGCTTTTACTGCTGTATGACATATCAGTAAAACAACAGTATGTGCATTGCACACTTCAGGTATCTGTGTGGCAAATACATATATGTACATGTGACCTCAATTAGTTCATAGGTGTGAAGCCTGCTTTCTACATGAATACATCTATTACCTTTGACAGATTGTGCTGCTGCTTCTCAGACCTTAGGTCACATATGTGTGTTTGTGACAAGGCCAGCCACTGTAGTGATCTGTGGCCTAGGTCATCTGTGTCACACACACCCATGACAGTTTCTATAGAATAGTGTGAGTGAGGGTTCATGCCTGGGGTATATTTCAGACATGTTCAAACACAACAAAGTCTGTCAGTAATGGACATTCATTATATGTGTACAACAACTTTGTGGATATGCATACAGACCCCTTATCGCTTATGTGATACACTGAGGGACTTCAGAATATCTTTGGAAATGTGAATACCAAAGGACAGATGACATAACATGTGGCTGTCAATACACATCGGTGCTCCTTCTACATGTCATGGGCTACTACCTATGTGGTACTGTCGGGATACTATGTTTAGTAAATGTGGATGACTATGCTATAGTTGGCTTATAGCTTTACAGCATGGGTTGGTCAACAGGTATTTGTCTGTATGATATCCTTGTGGAGGATAAGTGTCTCATCTGGAGAATGCATTGTAGGCCACTGTATGCATTACCAGATGTGGACGGACATATCCCTAGTGTGTTTGCTTGTACCTAAGAGGGCTACATGCCAAACAGGAGTGGTCCCAGGAATGGGTGGCGGTCAATACCACTGGTTACTGGTATAGTATTGTACCGGAAGGATCCAAATGCTACTGTGTTTCTTACATGTGTGTGTCAGTTGTCAAGACATCATCTAATGATTGGTTATAGTCAGGCTGTTGAGGTTGTGTATACTATCAGAATGCAAACCAATGACCGATATTAACAGTATCACCCACAGCATAGTGTCAAACCATGTCATACACACATGTGTACCCAAGTTAAAACATATGTGTAGTAAAATGCATACTGGCCAGCAATAGAAACTATGACGTGTTAACACTGTGTAGTACAGGGCATGTCACCCTTCCCATGTGTCCACTATACACGTACATGCAGACAGTGCACCTCCACCATGTTCACAAATGTAGACCTGCAAATCTGTACTGCACATATCACACATGTATTGTCCACTCACCAGCACATGCTGGCAGAACTACACACATCAGCCAATTTGCACATGGGTGGACAATACATTTTTGGAATTAACACTGGTGTAAATAATACTACATTGATAATCATAGCTTTAATGCATCATGCCTGCTCAGATATACCTACAAGGATATCATTACACTTTACTGTTGACAACATGCTAACATTGCTACACTGCTATTAAGTCACCCTGTGCATCAGCACCATGTTAGCTTGTTCCTGCATCAATGTTACAGATGACAGGAGGTGGCACAGTTTCATCATATGCACACAGTGTGTTGTTGGTTTGCCAGAGCCCAACATTGACCCATCCAAACGACATGCATGTGTGTGTGTGTGTGTTTGTGTGTGTGTGTGTGTGTGTGTGTGTGAGGGACAACAGTACAGCATGGGTCAATGTTGATGTAATCTGTGTGTGTGTATGTCTTACCCTAGGTGTTTGGTTTATGTGTGTGTGTCTGCATGCACACAGTTCTACCATGTGGCTGCCAAATACGGGAGCCAAAGACTGCACCTACCAGGCTGTACAGATCACCGTGTCTGGCCACGGACACAGTACCTGTGCCTGGCAGGGGTGCTACGGACAGTATTGGGTACTAAGCCAGACTGGGTACTATCATCAGAGGCAGAGGGATGTTGACTGGACCCATGTCCTTGCTGGGACTGGCCAGAGCCACGTGCACGTGGTCTTCTAGCATGATCTATTGACAGCCCAGCTCCAACATTGCTGGGGCTGGTACTGCCACTACGGAAGCGGCTGTGACTTGTGTGTCATCCACGATGACTGCCAGCTGATGATGTTGCTGGCATACGTCCATGTCGACATCTCAGCCGTCCTGCACTGTCCTGGCACATGGACATGACATTGCGCAGGACATCTAGTGTCTCCGCCCAACGTCTATCAATGACCTTGGTGTAATTACGGATGGCACCAGCAAGGTCACGGATACTGTCATTGATAGTGGTGTTATGGGCCCTCTGCTCCCTTAGTCCCTGTCTGGTGTACCGTTCCATATGTGCCTGTGCCTGCATTGCAGCCCAGAACATACCTGAGGTTGTAAGACCTGTGGGGGCATTATGACCAGCAGTGCTCCCATAAGAACCCCTGGACATCTGCCTATGTGGTACCATTCCAGGAGTCTGTGTACGGCTGCTGTGAGGGGATGCATGTGCCATAGATACTGCACTATCCTGGCCAATGCCTACTGTATGCTGTCCCTCAGCTAAGGCCATTGGTGATGAGGGATGTATTGGCAGTGTGAATGTGCACATAGATGGGGTGGAAAGCTGTGTACTGTTGATTGGCGGACCAACGACAGACCCTGTCAAACCTGCCTGTGCCACAACACATTTATCATCATTTCCACTATTTGTGGCAGTGACTTCAGGTTCCCTGCTGCACTCAACCAACACAATCTCAGCACCTGTGAGAGGAAGACAGGAAACACACTTTATAATATGTACATGATGTTAGCACACATGCACACATGAACACATGCACACATGCACACATGCACACATGAACACATGAACACATGCATACATGAACACATGAAAACATGCACACAAATACACTACTCAGTAAAGTTGACACACACGCACACACACACACACACACACACACACACACACACACACACACACACACACACACACACCAGCAATCCAGAACATGCTCATTAGTGGTTGATGGTGGAGTACAGTATCACAAGCCAAAGAATCCTATCACACGTGTCAGCATGCATGATGTGTGTTGCTCAACAGCATGCAGTGTGAGTGTAGAGAGTCCTTGTTAATAACAGTATACATGTCTTTGATGCATGTGTGTTGTTCAATCATTGGCCTCACCCTGGAACACAATGTGTACATGGACACAACATTGCTGTGCAAGAATTAAATGCTTTGCAATGTCCTGTGCACCATCACTCATAGGTATACATACCATGGCCGGATGCACACAACTCTCTGGTGTATAGCAATGAATGCTATGTGTAGTACTGTAGTTACTGTAACTGGATGTAGTGTAATACCATGAGCCATCATCAGGGAGCATCATGTGATCACTCAAGGCCACTAATGTGTGCCACACTGTCAGCTATCTTGCTGTACCTGAACTGCAGCACTTTGTCTACATTAACCATTTCACAGGCATTTGTTACATGGGTATGTAAGGTGTTCAATAGGGAACATTGCCTAACATGAATGTGTTGTCTGTTGAAGAGTGTCGCACCGCCCCACGATAGGCCTCTACCCCTCAGGTATAGTATGTGTGCTGTGTGGATGACATTTGGGATACTGGAGTCTGACCTTACAGCAGGTGTCTAAATATGCCATGTGTATCATATGAACACTGACTGCATATGACATAGTGGTGTATGTTGTGTGCATGTGTATTGACTCTGCCTATACAATGTCCACTACAGTGTACCACAATTGGTTGGGATGCTCTGTGTATTGCATGTGTTTGGGGCAGCTGCTCATGTTACTGGGATGTTCATAGTCCTACAAAAAACATGCAGAGCATGCATTATGTGTAGGTGTTTTAGATGTGTATATGGCCTACAACACACCTATGACATGCACATGTTATTTGCTATATTAAATGTAGAACACTCATCAGCATGGGTCTGCTGTCTTGCTGTCACACCAGAGGGACCTACAAGGATATGAGACAGTTTGTCAGTGTCAACAACTATGGCATTGCTGCTCTGAGTTTGCAACTTTACAGTAGTACAACATGTGACAGTCACAGGCATACAGATTCTGTTCCAAATTATCAGTATTGCACAACACCAGGCTCCACATCTTCTAAATACACAGTACACATCTGACATATGCATGTTCTAACAATCGAGCTAACAGTAGTCTACAGATATGCCATGTTACCTGCACGCTCTGAGTCAACTTGCTGGGTGACTCCGGCCTCCATGATGACACATGTCTGTTGTAGTGGTTGGCCAGGAGCCACCACACCGAGGAGCAGCTCTTCCACTCTGGTGAGGGGCGGATGTGATGCTGCACCACCACCTGTGGCAAGCTGTTTTCTGCAGACATCGGAGGCATGCTGCCAGACATGTCTAATTAAATCACTGCAGTGATTGCGTGCCTGCTCATAAGTCTGGTTATGCATGCCTACATCATTCACCCGACGGACAACATCTTGCCACAGTGCAGTGTGCCCATGCTGGTCCTGGCTGGTTCTGGAGAACAGCAGGGTGTGATGTTGTAGTAGGGCATCTAGGATTATTTCTTCCTCTTCAGGGGAATATGCAGGTTTGCGATTGTGAGACATGTCCCTGGAAGACAATAAAACAATAATTGTGAGCAAGTCATGTGGCACACTTAACATTCTAAAGTACAGACATCAATGAAATGCCATATATAGCAACCTATTGGCTGTCAGTAGATACACACTTTTAATACCACATATCAGTGCTCAGCCCACAACTGCCTGACAGTGCCTGGCATATTCTATATATTATACCATGTTCTGCACAGCAACAAAGTGAAACCAGTATGTAAGACTATACAACAGTACATGGCACACTGTATGTGACACAATGCACCATCTAGCCACAGGAGGTATATATATCAAGCTAATGGATGAAGAAAGATGTCATCCATTGCAATGAATGTAAAGTACAGTTACAGTATTACCAGTATACCACAGTAGTCTTTGATGCCAAACCCCTGCCTAACATATGTGCACAGTTGTTGATATAGGTGGCATACTGCTGTACTAGACTATACATGTTGCTAGATACACATGTACACCTTGTAACACAGATATGATTGAGGGCATGGTACAGGCATAATTACATACACATCAGACATACATACAATACACAAATGTATGCCAACCCAGATGAGCTTTACCTGTGTACAATACAGTACTGTGTGTCACTACTTACAAAACCTTATGCATGAGGTATGAAATCTGTGAGGACTACAGGGAAGACACAAAACAGTGTTACCAAGCAATGTGAACATACACAATACTGTACTCTTCAGGCCTACAGCTTCAGGTAGTACTACAGTTCATATGGGAGTTGGATTCACCAGCAGTACCACTCACTAAGCATACATGTATTGCTTTAGCCTACAATGGGACACCACAGTCGACAACAAGGGACTATGTCACACCATATGCCATACTACTTTTTCTGCCTAGGAATAGCATACACATCTTTTGCTGGGATCACAGCTAGGACACAAACTACCATGACAGAAACAATTTCACACTAAGCTATCACACCTTTACAGACTTTACACACATTCACCAACACATTCACTATCACACTCAGTCAACTTCACATAGCAATTATTGCACTAAGTACATGTGTGTGTGCTTTGTGTCATGGGTAGGTAATACGCTATTGGCCCTAGGGCCTACAGCAGCCTAGCCATACGCTACCCTGGCCTTTGACACACATGCAATTTAATTTCATTTGCCCCTGTCAACTAGAGCCACAGAGGTGATTCCCGGGGTGTATTTCCTATCTCCCAAACAGTCATCAGGAGTATTTATGACAACTGCTAATGAGGAGCTTTGTTTGCTATTGATAGGTGGTTTGTTCCAGAGTATGGCATGTCTCTGAGTTAGGACTCTATCCCTCCAGCATGTGCTGTTTAGTGAGCTGACAAGGTGTAGGGCCCTAGAGCATGTATCTGGGAGGGATTGTAATATGTTTATGTGGAGGATGTCCAACAGCTATGGGTGTGACATAGCTCAGTATGTTATGCAGAGGTCACCTCTGGTGCTATGCAACACAGTGTAGCTGTGGTTTTGTGAGTTGGTCTGCATAGGGCATCTGTTTGAGGCCGGTATTACTCTTTGTGAGGTATGTCTGTGGCCTTTCCAGTTGCTGTAGTTGGCATTGTACTCTCTAATGGGTTTTAAGTGCGATAAGTAGAGGGGAACACTGACCTATATTTCCCTAGATGACACACTTTTTGTGATGACGTGTACCACGTAGACAGAGTACATGACCAGTGTGGCACTGTGATTATCAAAGGGGAGACTACTGTCCACCTGTGTCCCATGTTCCCCTATCACACCTTCAGTGTTAGGTAGATAAACACCTATGTGGTAGTTAATGGATACAGTGTTCTGGCAAGAAGTGATGGCACTGCAGTGTCAACACTGAGCTTCAGTCCATACCTTGGTCGCCATGCACCTGTCGCAGTAAGTATGCTCCATGTCTCTCTCCCTTTATCTATATATATATATATATATATATATATATATATATATATATATATATATATATATATATATATATATATATATATAGTTCCCATTCAGAAGCCTGAAACATCATAAACCTGAAAATCAAAATCCTGAAACCAAAAACCTGAAAATTCAGAATCCTGAAAACTCAAAATCCTGAAAGCCCAAAATCCTGAAAGACCAAAATCCTGAAACTCAAAATCCTGAAAACACAAAATAGACATACTGATGTCATTGTGGCTTTGCTATTGTTAGCCCTGTGGTGTTAGGTCATGCGTTGGGGTCAGGTAAGTGTGCGGTTGGTTTTATTTTAGGGTTAGGGGCGGTTTAAGTGAGTTAGGGTTAGGGCGCAGGTTAGGCATGTATGCAATAGTGACAAATATTGGGGTTAGGGGCGGTTTAAGTGAGTTAGGGTTAGGGTCTTGGGTCAGGTGAGTGTGCGATAGTGACGGACCTTAGGGTTAGGGTTAGGGTCAGGGTCAGTTGGTAGATATTAGTGTCTTTATAGTGACATATTAGCATTATTTGTGTTTTCAGGATTTTGAGTTTCAGGATTTTGGTCTTTCAGGATTTTGGTCTTTCAGGATTTTGAGTTTTCAGGATTCTGAATGTTCAGGCTTTTGGTTTCAGGATTTTGATTTTCAGGCTTATGATGTTTCAGGCTTCTGAATGGGAACCATATATATATATATATATCTACATATCTATCTATCTATCTATATATGTATATATATATATATATATATATATATACATACACACATACATACACATACATATAAACATCCATTGTTGTACATATAGAAGTACATATAGGCACATATACAGTCCACTATTCATGGTGGGAATATCACTTATGGGACAGTTGTGAGATAGTAATAGTATTGCACAGTATTGTGCAGTCTGCATTGAAGGTGTCCTCAGCCCATGTAGCTTTAGCAGGCCTCACTGGCTACAACACTGCAAAACTGACAAAGCATACCCACAGCATTTAACCACCACATGTCATATACCAGCAGTGCATGCTATTTTATTTTCCACACACTACAATCTACATAGAAATATGCACATAACAACCTTCAACAACGTATATATGTACACCCTTCACAAACAGTTGCAGTATGTCCCTTGCCCTATGCACATGTACAGATACATAGAGTTATGCACTGCTGCCACATATGGATGATTCACAGTATGTAGAGCACTCTTCATAAACATCTACTACATGCCAGCAGATACATATGTGTTATATACCTTTCGTTTGTATGGCTGTGTTTCGTTTGTTTTTAAAGGAAATGTTTTTTTTTTCCTCTGTCTGTTGCTCTTTCTTTTTCTGTGTTTCCCTTCCTGTCTTTGTCTGTGTCTGTGTCTCTGCCTCTGGCTCTGTCTCTGTCTCTGTCTCTCCTGCTGCAATGAGATTATTGCATGTGTAGACAGCAAGTACAGCCTGCTTTTCTAGGTATCTGCACATGTGCATGTGATGGCCTCTGCATCAGTTGGTGCCCACCATTTACTAATTGCATGCAGCCTGCTGTGTGGTAATTGCACTACTCACTGTTATAGCAGCCCACTGCTATAAAATGCTAGGTTAGGTAGGCGTAGCCCTTTCAGCTTTCCAAAGTGGGGCCCATGCTTGTTTGCTGCGGATACCGTTGTGTCAGTCAGGAGGTTGGTATACTTCTTATCTCTGAAGCTAGGGTTGTAGCCAGTGATTTGCATGTTGTACTCAAACCTGAATGTTGCTGCTTCTAGTACACACTTGTCAGTGTAGAATTTTACTCACCCCTCCACATGCTTACACAAGATACATGGGAGTATTTACTTTCTTTTCTAATTAGACAATTAACTGCCATACAAAAGTAGTTATTGCAATGTATTCCTCTGACACATGAACTGTTTGTGAACTACTATACTGTAAATATTAATTACCTCACTTCTAAACAGTTTGTTGTTTATTTGTGTTGACATTAGCATGGGCTGCTCAGGACAACTGGACACATTTCAGTACTGAGTATGCCTACCTACATCCTTGGTAGAGCCTGAATACACAGGTATATTGTTATTTTGGGTAGGGGTGCAGAAGTACAGAGAGCATTATATATTATTGTGTGATGTTTATCTTGCTGAACATACAGGGTTGTTGTGTACCTGTTAGTCTAACAAGGCCAGTAGTCTGTCTGCATAGCTCCCACTTGTGGACATATCCAGATGGTAGACAGAGGTTAGCCTATTATTCTTTGTGCACCACACTGCTCTTTTCTGCACTGTAACAATGGCATTGTTACAGTTGGTTGCTAACAGTACATGGTTACATCCTTTGATGTTTCTGTGTTGTATTCCTACATAAGGGTATACTTATGGGACTCATTCCAAAGTTATTTCAGAGTGTGTAACAGCAAAAAAGCTGAAATGCCTGTGTGTTTCTGCCTCTGCCTGGCCTCTTATACACTCAGGTATATATTTGAACAGCCTCAGGGAACGGTAGATATAAGTGGGGTACACCTGTAATATATTACAGACATTAAGTTGAGACTGTGAGTGAATCAGAGCATATGTATTAATACACCTTTTCTGACGTGCATGCAGTGTGTACTGTACTTATTGACACTATTCATTAAGTGTAATTCCCCACTCTTTGGCCTACCGTCAGTACTTTAAAGAGGGATTCTGTGAGACAAAGCTAACATTTGTTTAGGAATCAGGGACATCTCTGAAAAGCAGTCACAGTTGGGAAGTATGGCCTCTGCCCTATTCAAATATGCCAGTGTTTATCCTGCTCTGATACTGTGTGGGGTTTATAAAGTGCTACTGTAACATTATTTCCTGCTAGAATGGCTGGTTCTCTTTTCACAGTCATGTCATGCAATTCCACAACAACTGCTGGTAAAGATCCACAGAACAAGATTTGTGTTATGACTTTCCTATTTTCCCTTTACATTCACTCATTGTAATGCATGATATATTTATCACAGCACCAACTTGTTGTAAATCTAGTGTGGCCTAGTGGTACTTCATGCAGTTTAGTGTGTCCAAGGTTTCGAGACTGACAGAGGAGATTTATTTTGCTGCTCAGCAGAACAAGGGCCCTGCTATGCAGAGTGACTAAGGCACTTTTAAGCAGTTGTAAGCAGGTTTGCGCAGGTTTGCACAATGCTTAGAAATACTTAGCTAAGCGCACACATGTGCACACTCGTTTAAGCGAGTGTGTGCACACATGCGCACACTCACTTAAACCTGCTTACTACTGCTTAAAAGTGCTTACTCCCTCTAACCCCCACACTAATTTCTTTGAAAGAAAGGAAAATGGGGAAATAGGAAAGTGGTGAAACAGGGGGCACAAAGAGGGAAAGACAGTAGGGAAACAAGCTTGGGATGTGCAGGATGGGTATAGGGAAGGTCCATAGCTGCCCATTTCTTTACCAGCAACAGCTGTGCATATGCAATAAATTTGGAGTGAAATTTGAAACCTTTCACCGCTGAGAGAGGGGTGAGGACAACAAAGTCTGTTGTACTGCCAATTATAATTATCAGTTTACATGTCCAGCGGACATATGTGTGAAATGGGCAGCTATGTATGGGACGTAATTTTTTTGTGGGAACAGATTGCCCTTTTTTTTATTTTTCCCAGGTGAGAGTGGAAAGTGAGGTAGAGGAAGTAGGTATATTTGGGGAGGTAGATTGGGGAGGTAAACAGACAAGACAAACAAGACGCATACAGGGGTGGAGTATGACACATGGAGTGAGTGAACACAATTGACGGGGACGGATGTTTGGAAATCGCAAGCCCATGAGCCCACAGATGGTAACAGTGGAACTGAGATCCCCACCCATGGGCAGTCACCACTGCACCTTCACAGCCCTGAGGGTGGCTGTGCTGGGGGCTGTGTAGCAGGGCCAGGCTCACCCGTGAGTCGTGCCACTCTCGCCTCGAGCTGGCGTAGGGGATCAGCAACTGAATGCTAGATCTCCCTATGCACCACACCCGGACCCTTCAGAGGGTGACAGGTGGCCCTTCTCTGGCCACGCTTGCATGGGGGGGACGAGCCCCATCCCCTGCAGCGCTTCCACCCATAGGTGGCACAGAACCAATGGAGGAGGGGGTCCCGGGCTGGGCACCGGACCTGCTGGTGCCAGGTGCAATTGCCAGTTGAGGAGGGACAGGTGGATCCGCTGGGACCGGCCTTCCCATACGTTCTGTGTTTAGGTATATTTAATGACAACATAGCCAACAGCATTCCAAATTAGTTGTAACAGCATGCAGTAATATTCCCATTAACCCAACACACCATAGTTCCAACAGTTGAACAGCAAGCATAACACATACATATATTGAACGACAGTGGACATTCCAACAGCATGCAGGAATGATTGGTGGCAACAGGCCACCAAGATTGTGGTGTTTGAACAAGGCAACATGCATCAAAGTTATGCAGATATTTATAAACCAATTGGACATATGTCGCAACAAATGTTTTGAGATTACACATACCCATTGAGGTGTGGAATTGCATTGTTTATGCGCATACAGTAGGGTGTAAAAAGATAACTCCATTAACAACTTATATGAACTTATAGTTTCGCTACATTCCTATTGTCTGCAGGTATATATCCACTACATGTATTATTACACTGCAATGTCCAGTACGTTGTGGGATGTGTTTTGCTAGTTAATTATGTACCTGACCTGTATCTAATATACAAACTGTCCAGGATGCAGATGTTACTGCTATGTATTTATATATTTTATTTATATTCATATGTCTACATATCTGGATGTGTTCAGGTGACTTTACCAGTTAAATTTTAACAGCCCCCTACATTTTTTGCAGCACACTGACATTTCCGGTGCACACAATTACAAGCTACTCATGTGCCAGATTTACCTATACATGCCAGCCTTGAAACTGCCGTTGAGGACTGTATATATGCTTAAGGGATACTGTCACTCCCTTTGTACTCTTTCTATGGGCCTACCCAAGTGTGGGTTGACAGCGCTTAATACAACACTACTATTTCTATACTGCAAGAGTACATCTACATTTCAAAGAAGGTGACACAGACACACTACAGGTGTTATACCTTTATTAATTAAATTACACATTTTTCTAGTGGCTCTCTCATTTATTTGTTATTACAGTGCATGCAGACATCTTATTCAGGATGTATTATACCTTCATTTATGGTTTACAACACTCTTTTTCTGGCTCTCTCACTTATTCTATATAACAATACATGCAGGGAAATAATTCAGGACTTATTATACCTTTATTAATGGGTTACAACACTCTTTTTCAGGCTGTCTCACTTATTGTACATAACAGTTCATACAGAGAGGTTATTCAACCCTTATTATACCTTTATTATTGGGTTGAGACACTTTTAGCCACTCTCTCTCACTTATTTTATAAAACAGAACATGCAGATAAATTACTAACCTGCCTGGTGGGGCAGCCTTAGCAGCCTATCTGCATAGGCTTGCTGATTTGCAGCATGGACACCCGCAGCTGTGAAGTAAATGAAGTGATATTGAGACATATACCTATCCATACTATCTACTACACTAGCAATTTGTACATACTTCAGTCCATGACTACCAACTCAGTAGTGGGGCATTTTGCATCCCACGGGCCTCCTGTATCCATTGGTTCAGTAGGTCCTGTTTGCGTCTCTTCAGGTCTGCATGGTGATGTCTGACCTGCTCACCAGTCCGAGGGACGCCTGTGGCACTGGTGAGTTCATGTGCAAGACAGTTCCAGGCCTCCGCTTTGTATTCCGTGCCCTGAAACTGGCCCTGCAGGAGTCTAGCATCATGACGATGGACAAGGAGCCAAACCATCAGTTTTGACTCCTCAATGCCCCATCGTTGCATTCGGAAGCGAGAGTCCTCTCCGACACCAGCCATTGTTGCCTGCAGATGGGAGCTGCAACCAGTTATGGTGAGTATTCCCGCCTATGGAGCTTATATATGCCTCATTTCCTGCACTTATTTGTGATTGGCTGGGTTTAAAAGTTCTCAACTGAGTGCACACCTGCTTAGCACTGGGTAAACTTTGATTCATATGTATATGTGTGTTGACAGTCTGTGAGCATCAAATGCTGTCATGGCTTAGTGGATTAGTACTGTGATTATGGTGCACACTATCCCAGGTTCGAGACCTGTCATTGCTTTTTTATTTTACTACTGGCTTGACCAGTAGGGGATGTGACTGTGTTTAGCCAACTTTGCTCAACTTTGCCCAACATTGCTCGACATTGCTCTACATTGCCCTACATTGCCCGACGTTGCCCTACGTTGCCCGATGTTGCGCTAGTTAGCACGGTGCGCACCTCTGTGCAAACATGTTTGGTTTTCGCTAGTTGGCGCGATGCACAGCTCCGCGCAATGCTATTGCGCTAGTTAAAGCAGTGCTTAGCTATGGGCAATTATATTGCACTAGTTAAAGCAGTGCTTAGCTATGGGCAATTATTCTTAAATGTGCTTAATACTGGTAAATGTTGCTTAGCAGTGCTTCACATTGCTTAAGATAGGTTACTTATGCATTCATTATTATGCATGAACGTTTCACTTTCTTATATATATCTATAATATCATTCACTACTACATAGACCATTTCGATGCATTTTAATATGATTTAAAAGGTAAATGTCAGGATTTATTTTTATGCATGGATTTCCTACTGAAAAAGGAGAGTGGAGTGGTGGGACTCGAACTGGGAATGCCTCCTCTTTGGGCGAAGGCTCTAGCACTACACTATTGCTATTTGGCTTAATTTGTATATGTGGTTTATTATCCCCTTCGATGTCTAAACTGCTAACTGCAGCTAAGCAATGGGCACACCCGTGCACACACGAGCAAATACGGCCAGCTATATTGTGAATAATAAAAAAAAAAATTTGTTTTACATTTTATTTCATTTATACAGGGCTTTTTAATGTGGGGGAGTGTAGTGTTGGGGGTATACACATTTGAGCAGACTCGCTCATATCTGCTGACATTTGCAGAGTTAGGCACTTGCAGGGGCGTGGATATCCAATATGTCTAAACTGCTAACTGCAGCTAAGCAATGGGCACACCCGTGCACACACGTGCAAATACGGGCAGCTATATCATGAATAATAAAAAAAAATAGTTTTACATTTTATTTCATTTATACAGGGCTTTTTAATGTGGGGGAGTGTAGTGTTGGGGGTATACACATTTGAGCAGACTCGCTCATATCTGCTGATATTTGCAGAGGTAGGCACTTGCAGGGGCTTGGATATTTGGACTGCTCGGCAGTCTGACATGCCCCCTGCACTCCTACATGTTCCGTGTTAGCCTGGGAGTTGAGTCAGCATGCCCTCATGCATATGCATGATGCACTGACGTCTAACTCTTAGACGGCAGTCTCTGAGTAGGACTTCATTCGTCCTACAAGGAGGATTACTGAAACCCTCCCCAGGTGTTGTTTTCCCACTCGCTTTAACACAAAACCTCTAGTATGAGATTGGACAGTTCTGGGAAAGCAGTCTTAGATACACACTGCAATGTTTGCACATGACTATCTAACAGTCATTATTAAAATATTAGTAAATAGTTTGAGAGTTAGTTGTGTCACTTTAGTTATATTTTCTTTGTATTGGATGCATAGAGAAGGTTATATTAACACTTCCAAGAATCATTCATTAATTTGCCTTTGTTGACATACGTTGTTGCAAACCATGATGCTACAGGCTTGTCTGTTATGTTTGTGAGCACTCTGTGCAGCTGGTTAATAAGTGGGTATAACAATTTATTAGTCGGGAAACTACCTCTAATAAAGCTTGTAGTTTTGATTGTGGGGGAATCATAGATTACCACAACCATTAATATCAGGTGTCTTGTAGGCCATGCACAAATAATTATTTGGCATGTCTTTGTAACTTTTCTTTTGTGAAGACTATTAGGGAACAGAGCAACTTAGTGTAGAAGAATTGTACCAACTTCACAACTTGTAGAAGACTTTGGATGGCATGGTAGTTTTGAGCAATGAATGGTGAAAAATGATTCATTGTTTTAGACAGGATTTTGTGACTCCCACAATATTGACATGTTGTTTAATTCAAGGTTCAAAATATGAAACTGTATTATTATGAGCATGTGCATTAATTATTCCAATTCTTACTTCTTTCCTTATAATCTTAGCAAAATCTGCTTCTGAAAAGATCCGCTATTTATGTATAGGTAGTGCAATTTATATAGTCTGAGTTATGAAACAAGTGTCAAGGGAGGGCTAGAGTGGACGCATCTTAATTACTGGGTGTTCTCACCATTTTCTTTTTCTCTCCATGTTTCTCTTGGCTGAATGCTTTGATGTCTAGATGTACATTGTTTATGGTCTGAGCTGAAGAGTTTATGAGAAAGCAACTGTCTGTGGACAGAAGAGAGGAAGACATTCCTCCCGGATTTACTAATCCTCCATGCAGGACTAGTTTATTCCTGCACAGAAGCGGTCACTTACGAGCACAGTAATGAAAGCGTGCTGCCCGAGCTCCCAGGCTTACACAGAGCATGTACGAGTGCAGGGGACGTGTCTAAGAGCTCTCAGAATAAACACACCCCTGCAATGTTGAACAGCAGAAAGTGGAAATAAATGAGTGAGACAGCTCATAGGTGTCCACATATCTCCACCAACAGTCCCCCATGTGTACAACAGCAAAAGGACATAAAAATCAAAAGAAGAAACCCCTGTATTGTTGTCTAAAACTCTGAGTACAGCTAACCGTAGGTGCACAGGTGTGCCCATTGCTTAGCTACAGTTAAAGCAGCCTAAAAGGCTGAAGAGGATAGCAAGGACGACATATGTAAATGAAGCATCTCAGCAATAGTGTAGTGGGCAGAGCGTTCGCCTAATGAGCAGACATTCCCAGTTTGAGTACCAGTACAGCACAGTCTATTTTGCACAACAAAGTATAGTACAAGTAATATTTGTATTGCAAAACCCACTAAATACATTTTTATGAACTGGAGTACTGCAGGAAATGCACATGTGAAGAGTCAGTATCATAATGAATAAGGCAGCAGTAAGCAGGTGTAAGTACAGATAAGCAGTAGCAAGCATATGTAAGCACTAGTAAATGTGTGCAAGTGTGTTTGTGTGGGGGTAAGCACTGCTGACACAGATTAAGCAAAGGAGAAGCTAACTGGGTGTAAGAAACTGTGACCGGAAGATAGCAGTACTTACCTCTGTGCAAACCTGCTTAAAACCGCTTTAAAGTGCCTTAATCACACCGTATCCAATGGCCGGTGTTCTGCCCAGCAAAACCAACAGCTTCTGGAAGGCTGGAACCCAGGACCATGCACACCATACACAAAATGATTTACCAGTAAGCCATGCCAGATATGCATAAATTATATGCTGTCAGAAACATAACTCCATTCCAATCATGCAACAGTACAGAGAATGTATATCTACATTTAGATGGACGTGTGTGTGCAAATATATTACTATTTAAATGGATACAACATATCTATAGATGTAGTCACATATATATATATATATATATATATATATATATATATATATATATTTAAATATCCGGAAATGGTGATAAAGGATAATGAGGGAAACATACTCACAAGCGAGGAGAGTGTGTTGAGGAGATGGAAAGAGTACTTTGAGGGGCTGATGAATGAAGAGAATGAGAGGGAGAGAGAAGGTTGGATGATGTGTGGATAGTGAATCATAAAGTACAATGGATTAGCAAGGAGGAAGTAAGGATAGCTATGAAGAGAATGAAGAATGGAAAGGCTGTTGGCCCAGATGACATACCTGTGGAAGCATGGAGGTGTTTAAGTGAAATGGCAGTGGGGTTTTTAACCAGATTGTTTAATGAAATCTTGGAAAGTGAGAGGATGCCTGAGGAATGGAGAAAAAGTGTTTTGGTACCAATTTTTAAGAATAAGGGTGATGTGCAGAGCTGTAGTATCTACAGAAGGCTTAAATTGATCAGTCACAGCATGAAGTTATGGGAAAGAGTAGTGGAAGCAAGGTTAAGAAGGGACGTGATGATTAGTGATCAGCAGTGTGGTTTCATGCCAGGAAAGAGCACTACAGATATGAACTTTGCTCTGAGAGTGTTGATGGAGAAGTACAGAGAATGTCGGAAGGAGTTGCATTGTGTTTTTGTAGACTTAGAGAAAGCATATGACAGGGTGCCTAGCGAGGAGTTGTGGTATTGTATGAGGAAGTCAGGAGTGTCAGAAAAGTATGTAAGAGTGGTACAGGATATGTACAAGGGTAGTGTGACAGCGGTGAGGTCTGCGGTGGGAGTGACGGATGCGTTTAAGTTGGAGGTGGGGTTACATCACAGATCAGCTCTGAGCCCTTTTTTATTTGCAATGGTGATGGACAGGTTGACAAACGAGATCAGACAGGAGTCCCCGTGGACTATGATGTTTGCAGATGACATTATGATCTGTAGTGAGAGTAGGGAACAGGTGGAGGAGACCCTGGAGAGGTGGAGATATGCTCTAGAGAGAAGACGAATGAAGGTCAGCAGGACTAAGACAGAATATATTTGTGTGAATGAGAGGGAGGATAGAGGAATGGTGTGGATGCAAGGAGTAGAGGTGGCAAAGGTGGATGAGTTTAAATACTTGGGGTCAATAGTTCAGAGTAATGGTAAGTGTGGAAGAGAGGTGAAGAAGAGAGTACAGGCAGGATGGAGTGGGTGGAGAAGAGTGTCAGGAGTGATTCGTGACAGACGAGTACCTGTAAGAGTGAAAGGGAAAGTCTACAAGAGGGTAGTGAGACCAGCTATGTTATGTGGTTGGAGACAGTGGCATTGACAAAAAGGCAGGTGTTTGAGCTGGATGTGGCAGAATTAAAGATGTTAAGATTTGCACTGGGTGTGACGAGGGTGGACAGGATTAGGAATAAGTATATTAGAGGGTCAGCCCAGGTTGGAAGGTTTGGAGACAAAGCCAGAGAGGCACAATTACATTGGTTTGGACATGTGCTGAGGAGGGATGCAGAGTATATTGGGAAAAAGATGCTAAGGATGAAGCTACCAGGTAACAGGAAAAGAGGAAGGCCTAAGATAAGGTTTATGGATGTGGTGGGAGAGGACATGCAGGTGGTTGGTGTGACAGAGCAAGATGCAGAGGACAGGAAGAAATGGAAACAGGTGATCTGCTGTGGTGACCCCTAACGGGAACAGCCGAAAGAAGATGATGATGATATATATATATATATATATATATATATATATATATATATATATATATATATATATGGGTTCATGTTAAAACGTCGACAACTGACTATATCGACAAGTAGTCCTGCAGCACGAAATAAACGAAACCTCAAAGCATCGAAATATCAAATAACCAACATCCACTTAATCGACAGCTATATAACGCAAATATATACACTGTAGCATATATATATCTATACATCGCCGACACTCACTTCATCGAGACGACTTCACCGACAATCCACTTCACCGACAACGCGCTACACCAACATCACGTATTACAGGTAACGGGTATTAACATATGTGAGGTAGGGGATGTATTTATAAACATATGTCACTTAGTCTGACATTATAAATACATCCCCCACTCAACATATGTTAATACCCTTTACCTGTAATATGGGATGTGGTGTAAGCACGTTGTCGGTAAAGTGGATTGTCGGTGCAGTCGTCTCGATGAAGTGGGTGTTGGCGATGTATATATATATGCTGCAGTGTGTATATTTGCGTTATGTAGCTGTCGATTAACTGGCTGTCGGTTGAATTGGCGTCGATTAAGTGGATGTCGGTTATTTGATATTTCGATGCTTTGAGGTTTCGTTTATTTCGTGCTGCAGGACTACTTGTCGATATAGTCAGTTGTTGACGTTTTAACATGAACCCATATATATATATATATATATATATATATATATATATATATATGTATATACAAATATATTAACATATATACATGCAAATGCCATCTGCACATATATATGTCAACACCTATATGTCCACATATACACAGCAAGTTACATATATGTATGCAGATATATGTCTCCATAGGTATATATGGACATAGTTAGAAATATGTAAGCAAATATATATACCCATAGAAGTATATATGGCCAGACATCTGTAGATAGCAATGGTAGATTAACAGAAACATATATGTCCACATGCACAGTTAATGGGCTTGAGAATCCCCAAACAATATACGTCTCGTACAAATTGGCATACCCCCCAGCCAAACATGTCCGCCCCACAATACACTAACAAGCTCATTGTATTGTACATGTTTCATTTTAAGTAGGGATTTAAATTAGCCCTCTGTTATGCTTCACATGTTGCCATCACATTCCCCTCTCCCCCACCCTCTAGGCGGGCCGACCAGTACACGCCCATCCAACCCAGGCCATCCTCAACCCATTACATTCATTACCTACTGCCCCCCACCCACTGCACACACACACACACACACACACACACACACACACACACACACACACACACACACACACACAACCACCATCCCTACCCTGGTTACCAGCCTGTAGCTACCACACCTCCACACATTGCACTCCCTCCACTCACCCCCCGGGACCCATCCTGTATGATGTCCCAACCCAAGTATGCTAGGTCTGGCACATGCTGTAGTCCATGCACACAGCCATGGGTACCTTTGTAACTCCAGGTTTAGACAAAAGTTGAATACCCAATGTTTGGGTTGTCCCACATGGGACAAATTTTTCCCTGGTACTAACAATAGATTTCACGTCTGACTCTGTTTACTCTAACGGATTTAGTTGTAGGTATCGCAAAGCATACGTGGCACACACACACACACACACACACACACACACACACACACACACACACACAGACACATATATATATATATATATATATGTGTGTGTGTGTGTGTGTAGATATATACATATATATATATATATATATATATATATATATATATATATATATATATGTATATGTGTGTGTGTGTGTGTGTGTGTGTGTGTGTGTGTGTGTGTGTGTGTGTGTGTGTGTGTGTGTGTGTGTGTGTGTGTGTGTGTGTGTGTGTGTGTGTGTATACACAGTACACAGAAATATAGCTATGATATGATACAGCACTTAAGAATGACATATGTTCACAGGCAGTGCCAATGGGGGTGAGGGGCCCAATCAACAAACGTGTAACACATTTCATTACCCCCCCAGCCAGACAGGGGAAACATACAAACAAACACACAGACAATGTAAACAATCCACTGCTCCCCAAACTACAGGCAGGACACAACCAGTGGGGGGAACACTGTGGACCCGCCAAGTCTAATCTTGCAACAGAGACAGGAGCATCCCTTGTGGGACACCCTAATAATTGTTGATGATCTGAGTCCGTCCCTGTAATGATTTATAAAGGCTGGCCATGTATGTACTCGGACTACAAGGTTGGGAAAGCCTGATGACCCATGGGTCGAGGCCATGTACAAGATGTGTCCACAGAAGTGGAGAGTGGGCAGTGTGTAGTGGTGTGCTTAAACCTGACCTGCACCCAGAGTAAGGATGAGTGCTGTAGAGGAGGAGTGGGTGGGGGAACTATGGGTATGAAATTATGGGCTGAGGCATGCAGGTGTTGGCTGGAGTGGTTCTATTTGAATCACCCCGGGGATGTAAGCAATAGTGTGAATTGGGCAGAGCTGTCACCTAGCGAGCAGCCATTCCTGG
>NC_056731.1:1562711202-1562836202 GCF_019279795.1 Protopterus annectens | reverse complement strand
TCAACTTTCTCACACTCTTATGTAGGTCCCTCCAGGATACCACCATGGCAGCAGCCTGTAGCCGGTGAGTATGGTTCATGTTCATGCATGACAATACACTGGGGATGTAATAGCTATGGGATATTCCATGCACACATCTAACACACCTACCCATACTGCATGCTGTACATGTTCACATTTTGTTATTGTGAAATGCAATGCATCACAGTAGAGACCATGCTGGGGTATCGGAAGGGTACAACAGACACATGCATGATAACTAACATACTGTCAATGTGCAATGTGTCCACAGGGATGAGAAGTGTGGCAGGACACATGGCCTACAGTAGGGACATGTGTGAAACAACAACCTCATGGCTGTAGCTGCACACAGTCAGGTTAAGTAACCATGGCAGATGTAACCCTGACCCCACAGCAATAGTGACAGCAGTGTGTGCACTCCAAGGGATATGCACATGAGTAGACCGTGCAACCATGCACAAGTCTGGGACATGTGTAGTGCACCCCCCACAGCCATGGTAAGGTCTGCTGGTTGTCAGTGTAATAGTCTTGTACTGGTCATACATGCACTGCTGATGTTGTGATCTGTAAAGCAGACATCAGGCATTCACAAATGATATCTGTTCACATATCATCCCAGGCATGAGTTGCTCCAACACATAGGGGCTGTGAGCATTGGAGCTGACATAACTGACACAGTACTCCATATGCAGCAATGATTTCTACACCTGTGAGGTATGGTGCACAGTACAAGACAGGATGCGGAACAGGTCCACAGTAACACTTTGTACATGGGTGCAGTGTTAACAAGGGGAAGGGCCATCACCTACCAACACAGCCCATGCATCACACACATGTATACTGCCACTAGCATGAAGTCACTATAGTTGCACTGCATGCTGTTGAGCACCATATGTAATGCATGTTGACAGATGGGTAATGGGAGGACTGGGTGTACAAAAGTTGTGCAAACCCACATGTAGGTGTGTGTGTGTGTGTGTGTGTGTGTGTGTGTGTGTGTGTGTGTGTGTGTGTGTGTGTGTGTGTGTTGATTGTGTCTGTAAGTGCAATCTGGTGGAGTGGAGTGTGGTCGATGCTTGTCAGATGTGTGTGTACATGTGTGTCTGTTTGTGTGGGTCTCCATTTATGCACAGGCAATAGTGGGATTGATCACATGGCAGTACTTCTCCTTGGGATTGTGCGGTACATGTACATGGAGTGACACATGAGACACTGGGACAACCTGTCTGAAATGTGAACACAGGGCAGCTGATAGCATAGCAAGGTCTGTAGCATGGAGCATGCATTGGGAGGGAAAGTGCATACCAGGTATACACATCATGTTGCCAGCAGCAGATAGATAACCGGCTATCCATGTATGCAGCACTACTAATGCAATGGGGAATTACCAGAGCACATCAGTGAGTGTACCCAGGTATTACTGTTGTCCGCATGATGGGTTGATCATGCAGCAGATGTGGCATGGACTGAGCAAGACTGCAGTATGAGTCGCTGGTGTATGACATACGTAGTGAATGTAGCAGCCCCAACCATATAGGGGCTATGTGCACCATGACTGGACATACACAGGGTAATACTGGATGACAGTAGTGAGGCCATGTACAACCTACTCCACCCAAGTCAGGGAGGTGATGGAGTAACAGGTCATGTGTTGTGAACACACGTGTAGGCATGGAGAGGAATGATATGTTAATGGGTAGTAGTAATGAGTGTATGTTAGAAAGTACCATGCAGGATGGGGATCATATGTAACTGAATGTGGGAGTGTCTGTAAACCCAGGGAAAGGGAAGTAGTTAGGTGTGCTGTCAGTGTATGTGGGTGTACGTGTGTGTGTGTGTGTGTGTGTGTGTGTGTGTGTGTGTGTGTGTGTGTGTGTGTGTGTGTGTGTGTGTGTGTGTGTGTGTGAGAGAGAGACTGTGTGCACTGTTATGCAATGCTGTACAGGTCTTAATGTGTGTGTGTTTGTTTCCCCCACAGGTGGTGAGGTGGGTCAGGGTCCCTCCTGCATGCAAACTGAGGTAGGTGTCCGTACAGACACTGATGATGATGATGGTACTGTTGAGGCACAGGTGGGGATGTCAGAGGCTGATACTGTGCCAACATGTGTCATCACCCTTCTAGCCACCCCAAGCCCGCACACAGTTACAGTGCCCCTACAAACCCCATCACACGTGGCCATAGCAGAGGGACAGTTGGCAGTTGGTGGCAGTGACCAGGAAAGTATGGTGTCCATTCCAACTGTGTCGGGTCACAGTCGGCATAGCCAGATGTCCGGCAGGGCACCACATCTGCAGATGTACTATGGTGCTCATGGAGGGGCTGCAGGTCGTCATGCACCTGGCAGAAGCACCACAACTGGTACCACAAGGAGCATGTTTCAGGCCATAATGAAAGCACAGGCACATATGAAAATGTACACCAGACAGGGCCTGAGACTGCAGACATCTGCTTTCTCATCTGTAAGTGCCAACTTCCATGAACTTGCTGTTGCCCTCTGTGAACAGATCGAGGTCATGGATAGACGGTGGGGTGAGATGGTGGGCCTCCTCGACCATGGTATGTCTGTGCTTGAATATGTGGTGGGAGTGGTGCGACGGCTGCATGGACGTAGACCAGAAACACCAGCAGCTGGCAGTCTATGTGGACATGCCAGGATGCCAAGCCACTCCTGTAGTGGTATTACCAGCCCCAGAAAACCACTGGGGGTTCTGTCCACACCACATCAGGCCTCATGCATGTGGCCCTGGCCAGTCCCAGGTGGGACATGGTTCCAGTGGACATCTGTCATCATCATGGGATAGCAGAACCTCAAGGTCTGTACCTGCATGTGTCCATGGAACCCCTGGCAGGCACAGTCAATGTGTCCATGGCCGGAGGCAGTAAACTGCACACCTTGCCAGGTATGGTCTGCAGCTGTCCAACAACACACTTATAGGACAGCCACATGGCAGAACTGTGTGCATGCATACCCACACACTATGCAACCACACCTAGGGTGACCCCATACCGACACACACCACATCACCACGCCCCAATCAATGAACCAAACCCCTCACCCACACACATGATGACACAGTATGGACCATCCTCAGCCTCTGGCACACCAGCAACACACCATGTGCATATGATGATACCTGTGCCACATCCCTGTCATCCATAATATCAATGCAGGCACAGGCTAATATGGTTCTGATGCACACGGTGACTGTAATAGAGTGTTGCAATGTACTGCAGTGTAAGATGTTGTCAGGGGTAATATGTAATGCATACATGTCAGGTAGGGTAGCCATGCATCTATGATGCATTTTAGCTGTCAGTAACACTGATTGTTATCTTCATAATGTTATCCAGTTGTGTTGTAGGTGTATATATGTCAGCAGAAGGATGGTCTGCAGTCATATTCCACAAGGGTGTGTCACTGTGGTGACACCATAGCCATGACATATCTGGTGTACAGTTGCACACATGTCACAGGTTTATATAACAGTTATTGCCCATGCGACATTGATGGTTGCCTGCTGGTACATGTATAATATGCACCCTTATGTCAACCCATCCACATACACACACAGCCTTACTTGGCAACACTGTGTTTAGACCCCTATCTAGGTATGTAGTGCTACTGAACTGTGTGGCTTTCATTGCACACACGACACCATGCTTACGGTGAGGTATGTACCAGCTCACATGTTACATGCAGAACATCCACAGACATGTACAATATGGTAATGGGGATTTAATGTTTGTATATGGAGAATACATAGTGTGTCATACCATCATATACACATTAACTGACGCATAACAGGCAGACAGACATCTTAGAGATTTGAGTGTATTGTTGCTAACTAACTAGTCTGTGTGTCCAATGTGCTACAGGTAGGCTGCACACAGCACATGTGTAAATGGGTTGTATCCTGCTATTAGTTACCTGTATGGGTGATGGTGACAGTGGTCACCAGAGAGTGGTACGTCAGCCATATACAGGGTGTACCATGGTGTAATGACAGTGTACACAGCACCCACATCCCCAGTGGATATTGTACACACTGGAACCCATCTTGATACTCTAACATACCCACTATCACACATTGCCAATGATGCCAATACAACCCATTGCATATCGCAACAGTGGTACTACAGGGATGTGCATGTAATGCACATGCCACAGGCATAGTAGGGTGTTGCAATGCGATGCCACACCTATGGGTGACAACAACAATATCTGTACTACTGTGTGGCAATGTGTATTGTAATAGGAGTATGTGGCCTCAGAATGGTGTACCATACAGATATGCAGACATGCACACATACACACACGTGGCAGACCTCAATGGGATTCCCATGCCTACTGACCCATTTGTACAACACTGTTGTGCTGGAACTGCAAGGCACATGTAGCTGTTAGGGAGAGGAGTGTAACAGGCTACATGTTATGTCCAATACAGCAGTGGCCACATCTGACTATGGCAATGGGAGTGGTGGTGGTTGTGAAGGCTGTCATGGGATTTCCAACTACAGGTGTACTAACACACAAACAATGCTAGCCTCAGTAATGCACATGTACACATGTCAAAACTGTGGTGCATTGCTGCAGGTGGTCATAGCTGTGTACCTGGTTGTTGTCCATGGAGGGACTGGATGGCTAGGGGCTGTGTGTACATTGATATCATGCCACCTGCCATGTGCCAGCAAGCAATCTATTGACAGACACCACATTAGTGACTGACAGGGTGAGAGTGACATGCATCAGCTAATCCTCTGGGTGCCTTCTACATATGGCCACCAAGGTGATTCAGTTGACATGTATGCAACATGTCTTACAACACATGGTTAGTGTCTGTGATGAAGACATGTACCCAAGCATGTTCAGTTGACTGTGGTAGTGTAGTGTAGGTACCTGTGGCATGTGGCCCACACAGGGTGATGTCTCCTATATGTGACGCTGGCCACACATGTAGGTGTCAATCAAGCATAGGTTGTCCATAGGTATCCCAGCTGGAGAACTGCCATCTGCACATCTTTAGAGGGACTGACAGACACCAGTCTGGTGAGTAGCTATGCAGTAGGATGAATGTGTCAACAGATGGATGTTTGACAACAATAAGTATGCCATTACTACATATTGTAAGTCCTCATTAACATGTGCTGTACAGATGGTACTCTACAGTTACATTCCACATGTCTGAGTATTATCCAGTAGGGGATATATACGTTTACACAGCCCACACATCAGGAACATGACAGTGAGCCCTCAGAGTGCAGCTATTCCCATAGTTGTGCTTGCTGCCAGTAGTACTGTTAGCACTGCACCCTTCCTTGGGACAGCACTGTTGACAGTAGTAATGCCATGTTACACTGCATGCCTGTGTGACAGCACATGTCCTGAGTTGCTACCCCTGCATGTCACACATTCACATGGATAACAGTGCTGTGCAGGCCTCATATACTTGTGTGTCCCAGACATGACACTGAATACCTTTTGCTACTGTAATGACAGCACATAGACACAAGTACTGTACATGGCAGTACATACACATATTACAGATGTCATTTCCCATTGTATGACATAGCCTTGTATGTGATCCAGAGATAGCCTCTGTGTAGACAATATGCCACAGAGTATAGATGGAGGATGTCTAGATGATCAGCATAGGCCATCTGTTTGATGCCTGTGATTCTTATAGTGAGGTATTTCCACTGCCTTCCCAGCTGTTGCAGCTGTCTTGCGAGGTACATACCAAATGGGGCATTTTACTCTATAGAGAGTGTAATGAGGGATGAGTACAGTGGGACAATTACCCCCTTTTTTATGGATGTAAAGCTCTCAGTGATGAGGTGTGCCACAAAGAAGGATTTCCTTACTGTTGTGGCTATGTGGTTAGTGAAGTTGAGACCACTGTCCATCTGTGTTCCTATGTCTGTCAGCACACTTTTAGTATTTAGTTTACTGCCACCTATGTGGTAATTCATGGTATGTCCAATGGGGATAACTATACATTACTTGACATTAAGCTTGAGCCCATGGCTCTGGCACCAAGCATCTGTTTCTGTAAAGCCATGTTGTAGAATATCCACATAATTTGGGAATCCAATAATGGCTCCAAGTTTGCAGTCATCTGTGAACTTTTTTAGCCAGAGTTACATAGTGTTGGCCTGTACGTCAAGGAAGTAGATGCCAAACAAGAGCTGTGCCAGGACTGACCCTGATGTACTCCAATTGTCAATTGTCTAGAGCAGGGATCAGACATGGCTATGTTTACAGTCTGGGATCTGTCAGTAAGCCAGTTGGCAACCCATTGAGTGACACAGGTGTTTATGCACAGTTTTGCATGTTTAACTATGTCTCTTGAGTGGGCGATGTTGTCAAAGGCCTTGGTGAAGTCCAGATAGGCTGTGTGCACTGCCTTACCCTCCTCCACAGCTCCAGAGACTGAATCAAAGTAGTCAAACAGGTTCAGGAGACAAGAGAGGCACTGCACGAGCCCAACCAGGGTGGGGTCCAGTGTTTACTGGTTGCCAATGTCTTTGTTAATAAGTTGTATGATAATGCATTCCATGCCCTTGCAGATCAGGATCATCAGACTGATGCAACGGTTGTTTCCAAGATCCAAGGTGGATTCCCCCTTGTGGAGTGTGATAACTGTAGCTGTGCACCACTCAGTAGGATAGAAGTTTGAGGTGAGGCTATGATTACATATGGCACTTAGTTGAGATGCAGGGTTATGTTGTAGTTCATGTACAACACAGCCTTGGATGTCATCTGGTCCCATGGATGCTGTATTCCTAGCAGTGGAATTGGTGGTTTCCACCTGTGTGGCTATGAATACTGGAATTTGGCAACCTTTAGTTACTGAGATGTGCCCTTTAGGGGGTGAGGGAGGCTGAATGTGGCACTAAATCAGTCTGCCAGGATATTGGAACACTCCTTTGAATCAGTATATTTAATGCCAATCTGTTGTAACACAGAGCATTTCTGAGCATTGTGGTATAGATCCTTGACATAACTATAGAATGCCTTGTGGATGTCTTTGGAATCTATGGCAATTATATTTATGTAAGAAGCTGTGGCAGATTTCGAGGAATAGCAACTTCTTACTGAGGCTGGTAAGGGAGCAGTTTCCATTTTGGGATTATCCTTTTAACTGCAACAATGTCTTCCTTCTGTTGTATAGACTGTTCATGGCAGTGGAGCACAAAATTGGCTTCCTTGTTTGGAGGACAGTGTTTTACTTCTATGTCGGATGGCACAATTCATGCATGAGTGGATGTGCCCATACAGTGCCTTAGTGTAGGATTCACCAGTTGCACTTTCAGCTACCATCTCCATGGGTGTCATGAAGTTTGTCACTTCTGACTTGAGTAGCATGGTGTTGGCTTTGCAGAGGGTATTCATGGAGGATCCTTACTGGTGGGTGGGGGTGGGATGTGGATGTCAATGTTGATTACCTAATGGTTAGATCTGACCTATGAGGGTTGGCCACTGGTGTGGGGCATCTGACACCCATGATGGTAATGACCAGGTCTAGGATATTGGAGACCCTGGTTGGACAATAGATTAGTTGATCCAGAGGGTTGGAATGTGTGAGTTCCCAGAACCATTAGTAAAGGGTGGTGGTACACGAGTTGTTTTCCCAGTTAATAGCAGAGTATTTGGAATAATCCAGTATTATGGTGTTTGATTGTATGTTAATATTGTCCAGTATGTTTAAAATGGTGTAGTGAGAACCTTGGACCATGGAGGGAGATCAGTAGGCAGCTACAATTTGGATTGCAGTCTTACATAGTGTCAGTTGCATCTGGTGATTCTCAGATGCATTGTATTTAACACTAGGCTGGAGGTGTGAATGATCTTGGCGAATATGGGCACTCCTCCAGCTGTAGTGTTGTGGTCTTGGTTTGTTGCCCGACATGTATGATAAGGGTTGTAGGCAGGTATTACAGGTGTGCTCTCTGGAACATTGCACCAGGTCCCAGTTACTGCACAGATATCGATATTCCCCATTTGTATGTGTGACTCAAGAGAGTGCCTGTTTAGGTTTAAACTTCTAACATTGAGCCGCATTACCATCAGTTTTGCATGCTTGTATCTGTTACAGTGGTGGTTTTATCCTTTGAACCTTGCATAGATAAGGTGCTATGGGGGTGCCAAGAGCTGTAGCCAGTAACCTGAATCCCAAGGGCAACACATGTAGTCCATCTCTGCCAGAGCATTGTGGTTTGTACATCATGTCACCCCAGGCAGACAGATAACGGATTCCCTTTGAATGACATCAGATGCTTAGCCACTTATTTAAGTCAGTGCTGTGTATAAGTATATGTGTGGTATTTATATGTATATATGTACATATATATCCCCATATATGTATGTGGATATGTATATGGCCATATATGTATGTGGATATGTATATTTGTATATATCGACATAGATATATGGATATATGTGCACACATATCTGTTTATCATATGTCCAGAACATGGAGTAGAGTCCTACCTCAGTACCAATAGTCTCAACACCATAGTGTAAGGGGATATCATGGATGTATTGCAGGTATATATGTAGACTGTTGCCACTGTCATAGGGGTGTCTTAACAGACATGTTGGGTGTGGGAGGTCGCATCTGCTGTAGACATGTGCACCATTGCCTAAGGACAGACATCCTAGGGGCAGCAAAGTATGGACCCACTGCTAGCACAGTAATGATGCTGTGGACTACAGCAGGGATAAAATGACCACTATATGTGGACAGTGTGGCACTCTGTGGTCAGCCCAGAAGTGTACACATGTCCCCTTCTTGCAAGACATGTAGACCATGCCTCTCAGTGTGGATGTTACTAACCATGTACATGGATATATCACAACAATACTGGGGTACATATGCCCACACAGTGTATGCACGCACACACGCCAGTCTGTCCAGACACATAATACCTGGTGCTACTGAGTTTACATGGCCACATACTACCCAGTAGAAAATGACATACATCTGTACAGCATACTACAGCTTTGTCAGAAATACACAACAGTTATGGTGGCCTGGCAGCATTATGCCCTGCAAATAGTTTTCAATCTTACTCACAAACACTGGATAATCTACAATGTATGTACTGTACTTGTGTACTATGTATGTATTCTACCTATGTTCCAAATTTCAGCTGTACAACACAAATCTATTAATTACCTTTATTTTTAAAATTAATATTTTTTTGTTTGTTCTCTCCACTGTAACTGTTTATGTGCCACATACCACTGTAAAAACACGTCTCTTGTAATTTGTGTGTATACTGATCATGTCTAAATAACTAAATGTGTCTGAGTATAGGTATCATAGGACTGTTCATTGCTTACACATTGTACATTCACTATGGTAGCCAGACTGTGCTGCATGATATGTTATCAATACCTGCCTGACATAATACATGTGGGATGGCTTACTGTTAACATCTTGTGGCCATGTATTGTCAGGTCCTGGTTATGGCATTTGCAACAGTTGGTATTATATTGCAGGGGGAATAGCAATACGTGTAAGACATATGTTGCTTGCGCCCCCTCACCCCCATTAACTGTGCATGTGTTCATATATGACTTTGTTATGTTCTCTATGATATCTATAGATATATATATCTGTATATACACAAACACACACACACACACACACACACACACACACACACACACACACACACACACACACACACACACACACAGATATATATATATATATATATATATATATATATATATATATAGATATATATATATATATATTTTATATATATATATATAGATAGATATATAGATCTATATATATATATATATATATATATATATATATATATATATATATATATATATACAGAGAGAGAGAGAGATATTGCTGTAGATATATATATATAAATATATATATATATATATATATATATATATATATATATATATATATATATATATTGACATATATATATGTAGACAGATTTGTATAGATGTATGCATGGAGAGAGTGAGGTATATATATCTATATATATGTATATATATATATATATATATATATATATATATATATATATATATAGGTCAACCTGATAACACCAACACACCAAAGCACAGACAACGAAATAACCGACACAACAAAACCGAAAGCTCAAAAACACGAAACTTCACATGCCCGACAAACCACAATCCCGATAATTATCAAAACAAATACCTTTCCCAAAAAACACACACACAACACAAGCACACCAAAATCCTTACAAACCTACACTAAACCTTGCATACACAACAATCTATGCACTAACCTTAACTCAAACCCTAACCCTAAGATCCGTCACTATCGCACACTTACCTTACCCACACCCTAACCTTAACTCACTTAATCCACCCCTAACCCTTAGCTCTGTCACTGTCGCACACTTACCTTACCCGCACCGTAACCCTAACTCACTTAATCCGCCCCTAACCCTCAAGTCCGTCACTATCGCACACTTACCTTACCCGCACCCTAACCCTAACTCACTTAACCCGCCCCTATACCTAAAGTCCGTCACTATTGCACACTTACCTGACCTGCACCCTACCCTAACATCCGTCACTATCACTCACTTACCTTACCCACACCCTGACCCTAACGTCTATCCCTATTGCACACTTACCTTAACATGTCGGTGTTCTCAGCGTCGGGATTCTCAGCTTTGGTCTTCTCCGTTGTCGATCTTCTGTTGTCGGTGTTGTGGACTTTCGGCGTTTTCAGATAGACCCATATATATATATATATATATATATATATATATATATATATATATATATATATATATATATATATATATATGTACACATACACACATCTAGATGTTAAAGTACATGTACTGTACTTTTGAATGATTGTGCTGGATGACACGTCTCTCGAGCCATCAGATGTATGTATATGTGACGTGGCTTATTGGTAATTCATGTTGTGTAGAGTCCTGAGTTCGAGCCTTGGAGACACTGTTTAATTTGTTGCTGGGCAGAACACGGACTGTTGGGTACAGAGTGATTAAGGCAATTTAAAGCAGTTCTAAGTGGGTGTGTGCGGGTTTGCACGGAGCTAAGCACTGCTAACTTCCAGTTACAGTGTCATATACTCATTTGGCTTCTATATTGCTTAACTTGTGTAGGCAGTGCTTACCCCCGTGCAAACCCACTTACAACTGCTCAAAAGTGCCTTAATCACACTGTATCCAACAGGCTGTGTTCTGCCAGCAACAAAATAAACAACTCCTATAGGCCTCGAACCCAGGACACTGCATACCATAGACAAGGTGATGTACCACTAAACCATGCTTTTTCAGAAACATATCAATCAGTCCAGTCATGCAACAGTACAGGCAATGTATACCAACATCTAGATTTCTGTCTGTGTACATATATTAATATCTAAACAGATACAACATATCTATATCTGTAGATATATATATATTTCTAAAACTCTATACATATATATCAATATATATGAACATATATACATGCAAATGCCTACATCAACACATATATGTGTCTACACCTATATGTCTACATATACACAGCAAGTTACATATGTGTACGCAGATATATATCTATGTAGGTATATATGGACATAGTTATATATATGTTAGCAGATATATATATATATATATATATATATATATATATATATATAGGTATATATATATATATATATATATATATATATATATATATATATATATATAGGTATATATATTAAGAATTTAATACACAGGAGGTTCAGATTCAAAGGTTTACTAGTGTACACCAGGAGGCAAAAAACGTACAAGTACAGAATTTTGTCTGACATGAAACAGGAAGCACACAATTTTATATAGGTTTAACATTTAAGCTATGCCCATCTTACTGACGTGATATGTCACAGGCATTTACATCACTTTAGCTTACAATTCTTCATTCATTAAGTCTTGCTGATGCTGTATATTTAAAAAAACTTTTCCTCTAGATACAATACGGCCTTGCTATCCAGCTGGTCAGTCATAATGTCTTTCTGTAAAGTTACTTATTCAAGGTTTCATATCAGTTCGAATACAATAGCAGCTTCAGTCTTTTAATGCATGTCTTTGTTCTCTGTTACACTTTCTCACACAGCTGTGTGCTATTTAAGTAACACATATACAAGGCCAGATCATTCCAACAGGAAAGAGCAGAAGATTTCATTATTTCACACATTTAATTTCCTGACCCAGCAGATAATCACTTGTGAAAAACATAAACATTAAAACTTGCTAAGCTAGCATTCTGCCAGGGTCAGAGGTCAGCTTTGCTTCAAGCCACACTGCAGTTTCAAAACTACTTCACATTTAGACATGAATTAATTTTACTACTATATGATTAATAGAATAAAATGCATTATATACTACTTTGCTTTTAAACTAACATTTCTCATGTATTCAAATACACATTTTTCTAACATTTTCCCCCTATTAATACTTTTTATTCTATTTTGAAATATGCATAGTATCATTTCATTTCCTAGCCCTTTCCACTCAGGATTTTCAGCTAGGTGAGTCATTTAATCTATACTTCAGAAAAAGCGTCATCTGAGATCAATCTTTTAATCTCAATATCTTGGTAAAAAGTTTCAGTAACAGATACATCAACAAAATCTTTGATTAATTTTTTAATGCAGGGAATTCCACAGCAAACACATGCTCCTATTAGGAGTATACCCACACAAATGGCAATTAGAATATTCATTAGGATGGAACCCCACCCCCCAAATAGATTCTGGAAAAAGTTCATCAGTGGGTTTGGGCCTGGTTCAGTCATGGCTGATACTTGCTGAATTTCCTCTAGGTGGTTATTTATCTCATGACAATTGTCAGGAATAAAAGCACAGCATTCTTCTTTGATAAGCACGCACGTACCACCTTTCGCCACTAGGGTGAAGTCAAGAGCCATCCGATTTTGTAGCACAACAGTTCTCATTGCATTCAGTTCATCAGTCACCAATTCTAGGGTGGAAAAAGTTGCATTACTCATTACTTTGAAAAGTTCCGACAACTTCCTCAGCTCCCAGATCGATTTGACTGCTTCATAGGCTGGGAATATTCCTGCCCAGGATATAACACTGTCACTCAAGTCCATATGAGTCAATTCGCTTTTGTCTTTTACTGAATTATGGTCTTTTCAACCAGCTTCAATCTTCCCAACTGGATTCACAGGTTTCTTAACTGGACCTTCAGATTTTCGAGCTGCTTCTCTTACGTTTCGTATCTTACCCAAAGGTAATTCTGCAGTATGTCTTATTGCCGGAACCAAGTAACCCAAAAAACAACTGCCGGACCAATTCTCAGGTAACCATTTATATGCCTTTTTCCCACAAATAAAATAACAGTTTTCTACTTTAGTACTAATACGCATTAGCCCTGCATGAAACATTTTTTGATCTATAACTGACAATTATTTAAACAAAACTGGATTTTTTTGAATGTCACTCATAGTTGTTTTCAATGAGTTCAAATACGAGTCATAATTAGTATTGCAAAATGTATTGCCATTACTATTCTTAATATAACATCCGTAAGATATAGTTATATTGCAATTGCTCCAGCCCACCTGGAGAGCGTCATTTTTATAGAAACATACAACTCCTTTTTGTGTGACAGGTTAAAATAAAGCTATTTTGTCCTGTGATCTCACAGTTCCTGTGTCGAAAAGTAAATTCTCCCAAGTCTCATTTATCCCCAAAGGGACAGCGGACATTATCAGTCCTCCATATGCTGTTGGTATAGCTGTACAAACCCAGCAATTTGAAATGTTCATAGTCTCTGCATACACACATTTCATGGCTAGGTATGTGTTAAAATTTGGATGCCAGTCTATAGACGTTTCATTACACCTTTCCACTTTCACTTGTGTGGTTGTGTGTAGGATAAACCACAGCAAGAGGAAAATTGTCACAATTACAGTTAATAAATATACACACAACAAAATGATTATGCAACATTTCTGGGGTTGATCTAAACTTTTATTCACTTTGTTTTTGGCCATCTCGGTCTGGTTGTGTATCAGTCACAAAGTTTTTATCAAGTTGAAAGTTCTTTACCGGTTTACAATGCGTCAAATGAACCCAGGACGTCCTCTCTGCCACTCTAACTGCAGTAGGCGTTGCCAACAGAACCTGGTATGGTCCCTCCCACTTTGGACTTGCCCATTTCTTTTTTTTCGTCACTTTCACCCAAACGTATGTCCCAGGAACCAAGACTGCTTCCACCAGTCTGGTCTGTTCCTTATCTGAAAAAGAGTTAAACTGCAAAACAGATTTATTTGTTAACAGTTTCCTCATATAACTAGCTAATGAACTGTCAGCCTCTTGCTCTGCAGGCATGAGAGCTTTCCACTGAGGCACATAATATGCTCTCCCAAAAACCATTTCAAAGGGAGTCAAACCCTTTACATTTGGAACCGTTTTCATACTCAGCAGTGCCAAAGGCAGACAGTATATCTAATTTTTTTGGATCTCCTCTACTAGCTTCCTAAGTTTATTCTTTAGGACACCATTGTACCTTTCCACCAGTCCTGCTGACTGTGGGTGGTAAGCACAATGGTTCTTTAAGGAGATACCAAAAAATCTCCCAAGCTGGTGAATCGTTTGATTCACAAAATGTGTGCCATTGTCACTATAAATCCTTTCCAGAATGCCCAATCTAGGGATTACTTCTTTTATCAGGGCTTTCGCCACTGTTGCTGCATCCGGGTTTTTGGTTGGAAAAGCTTCTACCTATTTAGAAAACATGTCTACAATAACTAAACAAAACTGTTTCCCTTCACATTTATTCAATTCTATGAAATCCATACAAATAGTATGGAACGGGTATGGTGGTATAGGAAAACTTCCTTGCTTGGTTTTAAATGCCCCTTGTGCATGATGCTTGTTACAAGTATGACAAGCTGCACAAATTTTTTTTGTGTAATTTGTGTATCCATATGTTTGGAATATTCGATTTACTAACTGTACCATCCCGCCTATTGAGACATGGCACTGCCCATGGCTCAACAAAGCTGCATATCTAAATAAATTAGACGGCAATATCGTTTTTTTTTCTTTGGAAATGTACAGTCCATTCTCAAGAATTGCACCTTGTTTTACCCATTTTTTTTTTTTTGCTTTTGTAGTAAGCATCTGCATTGTTTTTAACATGTCTGAATCTAAAATTTCTGAGGGTTGTAATTTTTCATTTAAAAGTAAAGCTTTTGAGTCTGAGGCTGCTTGCTTTGCAGCTACATTAGCTCGTGCATTGCCTTTCGAAATTTTATTCTGCTGTTTTGTATGAGTTACACATTTACAAATAGCTACTTTGGTAGGTAACTGAATAGATTCTAATAACTCCAAAATAAATTGCGCATGATTAATAGGTTTTTCACTAGATGTTATCATTTTTCTATTTTTCCATTGTTGTGCAAATACATGTACTGTAGAAAAAGCATACTGACTATTAGTATATATGTTTACACTTTTGTTTTTTGCTAAAGTACATGCCCTTGTCAAAGCTATTAATTTCGCTGCTTGTGCAGATAAGTTGTGTGGTAAGGATTGAGCTTCTAAAATTTCAGTGTCTGTAACTACTGCATACCCCACCAGATTCTTCCCTGTAGGACCCCTTCTGCATGAGCCGTCCACGAAATATGTCACCTCGGCATTATTCAAGTGCATATCTGTAAGATTTTGTCTAGGTAAAGCTAACTGTTCAATTTTTTGCAGGCAGCTGTGTGGTGTGCCCTCCGCAGGAGTTGGAAGTAATGTTGATGGATTCAATGTCGTACATCGTTCAATTGTCATATGAGGTTGGCTCAGCAGTATAGTCATACATGAAAGATGTCTAGCAGGAGAAAGGTATGCCACTTTCTCTTGCAGTAAAATTATTGCAACTGCATGAGGCACTCTCAATGTGAGAGGGTGGAATAACACCACTGAGGCCGAAGCCTGTACTGCCATTGCGGTTGCAACTACTGCTTGTACACAGTGAGGCAAAGATTGCACCACTGGGTTTAACTGTGATGAATAGTAGGCTATGGGGTGTTGCTTGTCCCCATGTTGTTGCGTCAATACTGACGTCATATATTCTTGCTTACAATTTACGGTCTGAAAGAACCGTTTGTGATAATTTGGAAGTCCTAAAACTAATGAAGAAGCTATTAACTGCTTTAACCTGCAGAAAGCCGTTTCTGCTTCAGTTGTCCATTGTAAAATATTTTGTGCTGCCATTGGTGTCTTATATATCAAGTCAGTCAGTGGAGCAGATTCCAAAGCATAATTTGGTATTCAGCTCCGACAAAAATTAGTTATACCTAAGAAAGACATAATTTCTTTCTTGGTTGTTGGTTTGGGTGCTTGCAAAATTGCTGTTTTTTTTTCCTTATCTAGTATTCTACCTTTATTGGATATTACATATCCCAAGTATTTAACTTGTTTTTTCCAAAGTTGTAACTTACTTTTGTTTACTTTGTGACCTTGTGTTGCTAAAAATTTCAATAATGCTACAGTATTCTCCCTGCACTGTTGCTGGGTGGGGGCTGCTAGCAAGATGTCATCTACGTAGAGTAGAATTTGACTACCTCCTGGTGGGGTAAATCCTGCCAGGTTGCTAGCCATTTCTTGTGCAAAAAATTGTTGGGCTTTCACAATATTTCTGTGGTAGTCGAGTATACGTATACCTTTTACCCTGAAATGTAAATGCAAACCAATATTGACTATTAGGATGTATAGGTATTGAAAAGAAAGCATTGCTAATATCTACCACAGAGAAATACTTCTGTTGCGGTTTTAAATCATTTAACAAAGTATGTGGGTTTGGCACCATGGGTGCTCTAGGTATTACTGCATTGTTTACAGCTTGTAAATTTTGTACCATCCGCCATTCCTCGTTTGCTTTTTTAACAGGAAATAGGGGTGTATTACATGGTGAATCAGGAGATTCTACCAGTACTCCTTCTTTGAGTAATGCTGCTATTATAGGTTTAATTCCTATTTCTGCATTCTTTCTCAAAGGGTATTGTCTTTTCTGTGGTCTAAAAGCTGACTTTGGGGTAATTGTAACTGGTCCTGCTGTTCGAATAAGTCCTACATTTGACTTGCCTGTTGACCAGAGAGTTGTTGGAATTTCACATAAGGCCTTTTTTTCTTCTTCCAATAAAAATGCTAATTAGCTGTCCTCACTAGATTGCAAGTGTACAGCTGGATGTGTCTGTGTCAACCAATTCAGTTTTTGTTTTTGTATCCCTTGTTCTGACAGTTCTAAATTAGTCTGTTTCTCCCATCTTGTTACTTTTTTTCCTATATCTGCCCATTTAACACTTTTGTTCTTTGTCAAGCTGACATGTGGCAACCGATTTGATTTATACAATCCAAGGAATTCTTGAGGTAATGAACAGCTAACTACACTGTTCTCCTTAGTATCCCAGTACAAAGTACGCAAAACCAATCTAGTTGCATGATTTTTAAACAATTCTTGCTCATATTTTCTATTAGGTCCTGGTGTAGTACAGTAGTATAGAGTACAGTGTAACAAATGCTGTCGATCAGTGTCAAGGGAGGGGGCTTTACTGATGGCTATGTTCATCAGTTCCTTGGTTACTGCCCCTGGACCAGTTGTGACTAGGTCCTGGCTGTACCAGTAAAAAGTTTTACCCTCCGGTCGCACTACAGAGGTATCCATTTGTCTCTGTGCCTCCATACCTTGTACAGTTGGAACTACTGCTATGCCAAATATTTGCATAAGGTTTTTGCCCAATAGGTTTACTGGACACTTTGCAGAAACAAGTATTTTACTTCTCTGGGTCATACCTGAAACAGGGTCAGTTATTGCTATATCATGGGAAAGTGGTTCCCTGTATAGCTGTCCATTTGCGGCTTTTACTAGTATATAATCAGGTGATTCAGAATGTTTTGGTAACTTGGAGGGGTGTATCAAAGTCTGTGATGCTCCTGAGTCACATAGGAATTTGACTTCCCTTCCCTCCACCAGAAGTGTAACTTCCGGTTTCGTATTTGCCAAGTAGAGCTCTAAGCTCAATAATGCTAAGTCCAAAATTTTACTTTTTTTATCCTTCATATTTACTTGCACTTTCTCTACTCCTTTTATTACATTTACGTTTGTTTTCTGTTTATTAACTTTTCCTGATGATTTCTGACTTTCACTTGATGTATTCTTACTATCATATAGTCAGTCTTTATCTCCCTTATTTTCTGTGATTACTTTTTTGTTTTGCCTACAATTCCTTGCTAGATGTCCCTTTTTCCCGCACTTGAAGCATTTACCTCTTTTTTTCCTCTCTTCATAATCTTCTGATTGTTTGTCAGACTGTTTGTTTCCCTGGGTATTTTTCTTGCCCTTTTTACCTGACTGTAATACAAATACTTCAGCTCCGTTTTCAGCAGTGAAGACTTGTGCCTTTTTTTTTTTTTTTTTTACTATTAAAATGTCTTTCAGCATGTTTAGCGTATTCGAGTAAGGCTTGTAGCCTCCCTGTTCGATGATCTATCATATGCTTCGTAATGAAGCTACTAATAGGTGCAATGCAACCTTTCAAAAATGCATTTTTTAATTGTTGTTTATATGGGGAATCATTCGTTTGGTTCTCAGGAACCGACATACCGCTATGATTATTAAAACATTCTAATAATTTAGCATAATATCCATCTATTGTCTCATTTTCCTGTTGTATGCATTGATTAATGCAAGTCCAGTCTGCTCTAGGTTTTCATTTCTTAGAGATTCGGTCTGTCAGACCTTTCACTCTATTGTTTAACTCTGCGTCAGTATGTGGGAGTGGTCTAAGCTCTGCATTATGAGGATTCCAGGTGCCACAAATCATGTGCCAATCTGGACCTATAATTTGTCTTACTACTTTTTTTTACTTCTTCCCCATTCAAGTGGTAACTTAACCTCATGCCTTGTAAATCTTCTAAAAATTTTGTAAAATTAACTTTCGGATGGGGGATTCCCTCAGTAGCCTTCCGGATGTCTTCCGGTGTCCATGGTCTATATACTAAGAGTGTTGGATCCTGCCCTTCCTGTCCTGCCTGAGGATTTGGAACTTCTATAAGTGGGCATATTTCTTTTTCACTCTCATCCTGTAGATTTCTCTCTATTTGGTATGATTCTGTGTCCCTATGTGTTTTACGTGTTTGGGACCTAGTCTCAATAGGATCTCTAACAAATGGTTGTGGTCTTACTGAAACTTCAGGATAACGCGGAGGTGGACCAGCCTGTCCACTCATTTTATATCCTGAAATGGGTAAGGGAGGGGGTAAGGGAGGAGGAGGAGGAGCTGTCGCTATTACCAAGTTATTATCCTCTTTGTCTAAAAATAATGTTTTTGAATTTTTAAGCTTTTGTTCTCTACGATTTGCTTCCTCAATCCACCTGTGTGCTTGAGGAATGCCTAGTTGTCATTGCTTTTTTGCCTGACCTCCTGCATCAGATTTAAGCTGTTTAAGGAGTTTAACTAGTGAAGGTTTATTTAGTTTACCATCAAATTCATATTTATTAACCCATTTCGTATAATACCTAACGTTATCAGAGCGTTGTAATTGCATGTATTTTGTGTCTTCGGTTAGGGGCGGATCTCGCGAGGTTTTAGTGCACTGATTACCCATGTCAAAGAAAATGTTACATAACCCTTTTTTATTACATGATATCAAGTTCTTAGTTCCTGTTTTACAGTTTATCTAGAATAACTGTCTACCTTATTCTGCCACCCTGATCTATGACCAAATATACAGTACTTCCTTTTGTCCCTGATCTGCAAAACAAATCTTGACAACAATATACTGTAACCTAGTCCCTGATCTAAAACAGAAAAAAGGCAAATTCTTCCTACCTGAGCCTCCGGTATTGAAAATCATTCAAGTTCCGCTTTTCGGCCACAGATCAGAAAGTGGCCAGCCTCTTTACACACAACAATTCAGTCGGAGGTCTTTTCACTCAAGAAGAACCATTTCGGTAACTTCTCCTGCGCAGTATTCGACCACCGATATGCTCTGATCTGCGGCTTACCAAGGGAATTCCGTCTGCGAAGGACCAAACTGTTAAATAAAATTAAGAATTCAATACACAGGAGGTTCAGATTCAAAAGTTTACTACTGTACGCCAGGAGGCAAAAAACGTACAAGTACAGAATTTTGTCTGACATGAAACAGGAAGCACACAATTTTATATAGGTTTAACATTTAAGCTATTACCACCTTACTGATGTGATATGTCACAGGGCATCTACATCACTTTAGCTTACAAATCTTCATTCATTAAGTCTTGCTGATGCTGTATATTTTAAAAAACTTTTCCTCTAGATACAATACGGCCTTGCTATCCAGCTGGTCAGTCATAATGTCTTTCTGTAAAGTTACTTATTCAAGGTTTCATATCAGTTCGAATACAATAGCAGCTTCAGTCTTTTAATGCATGTCTTTGTTCTCTGTTATACTTTCTCACACAGCTGCGTGCTATTTAAGTAACACATATACAAGGCCAGATCATTCCAACAGGAAAGAGCAGAAGATTTCATTATTTCACACATTTAATTTCCTGACCCAGCAGATAATCACTTGTGAAAAACATAAACATTAAAACTTGCTAAGCTAGCATTCAGCCAGGGTCAAAAATCAGCTTTGCTTCAAGCTACACTGCAGTTTCAAAACTACTTCACATTTAGACATGAATTAATTTTACTACTGAATGATTAATAGAATAAAATGCATTATATACTACTTTGCTTTTAAACTAACATTTCTCATGTATTCAAATACACATTTTTCTAACAGAAATATATCTATATATTAGATATATATTATATATATTATATATTATATATTATATATATATATATATATATATATATATATATATATATATATATATGTAGCAGATATATATCTATGTAGGTATATATGGACATAGTTATATATATGTTAGCAGATATATATATATATATATATATATATATATATATATATATATATATATATATATATATATATATATATATATATATATATATATATATATATATATATATATATATATATATATATATATATATATATATATATATATACAGGTATATATGGCCATACATCTGTGGATAGCAATGGCAGATTAACAAATGACACATATGTCCTCATGCACCATTAATGGGGTTGAGAGGCCCAACACACTATACATCTTGTACGAATAGGCATCCCCCCCCAGCCAAACACGTCTGCCCTGCAATACACTACCAAGTGTTGCAGATCCCATAACCAGGACCTGACACAACATGGGCACACGATGTAACCAGTACTACATCCCGCCTGTATGATATCAGGCTGGTATTGGTAACATATCATGCAGTATAGTCTGCCTCCCATAGGAAATGTAATATGTTGAAGCCATCAACATCCCCAGGATACAGATACACATACATAGATATGCAGATACAAGTATACATATATATATATATATATATATATATATATATATATATATATATATATATATATATCTATATATATATATATATATATATATATATATATATATATATATATATATGTATACATGCGACTACACATACACATGCTGTTATATGTACAGTAAGATACATAAGTAGAAGGTGCACACAATATGGAGCAGCCATTATGCCTGCAGTTAACCCCTGAATGACTGGACACTGTATGGACCACCCAAACAAATGACAGCCGTTGTCTGCAACATATACCCATAGAGAGGTCATAGGAAAAACACCACCCACAGGTTTGCAGACATGGAAACCTTTAATCGTGTACTATTACAGTTCTGTAGCTGTTCAGACTCTGACAACTATATAAACAGAGTAATGCAACTGTGAACCAGTTACAGTAATACAGTAGTCTGGAAAGGTTCACAGCTGTTTCTGTCCAGGCCAAGCCATTCACATTGTACAATAATGAAGGCAAATTGGGCCACAGGATACCAAACAATCAACAGTATGTAATGCAGGTGTATAGTTCAGCAGCCTCTATCCACACACTGTACAAACTCACTAGGTGGTAAAGACGTCATGTGACCACATAGGTTGTAACTGCTACATAACAAGCCATAACTGACACCATCACGAGCACACCGACAAACAGAACTGCTTGTATGGCAGGGGGCAGTAGTCCTGCATTAACCAGATCCATGTCAGTAATGTATATATAGGTGAAGTATATGGTACTGTACATCCAGATACCTTAAGGCAGCTCACCCCTGATACTCCCACATTTTGTAACAGCCTAGGTCATTTATGGTGCTCCCCCCCTAGACTCAATAATACAGGGCCATATACCCCTGTTACATACACTGGCCTCTGGAGTGCATAAGGGCACACATGTATTGTGTAGATGATGCCCACACAAATATGGCCCCAGCCCCACCGTATGTGTCGGGGATACAACAGTAGTGGACTGAAGGCAGCAATGGCAGTGTGATATACTCACAGCCTACTACAGAACAACCACTGACAGCATGACATATGTGCAAAGCTTGGTATGTAGGTGATGGACAGAGGATGGAATACAGGCACATATGTGGACAACTGTTGCTATACACTAAGCAAGGTGCTGGTGTTACAGGATAGTCTGTAACATACCCTTAGTTAGGGAATTGAGGTTAGAAACAGACATGGATGTAGTCATGTATGATAGCACTCAACACACACACTGCCAGTGTAATATCTGACACAGGACCTGTGTGTTGGACAGACAAGACATGATAGGCATAACTCTGGCCAGCATGAGAATAGGCCTACAATTGTGAGCTATGGAGACAGACTGCATTCCAAGGTAAACTAGTACATACCCACACACCCTGTAACACCAGTACTATACAAAGCATAACACAACTCTACTCACAGTCTCTTTGTAGTTCCTGATCCTCCTACAAATATGTGGCTGCCCTGAGTGTGCCAGTTATCCTGTAAGGGGTATTGGTACCTGCTGTTGGTAACACTGCTGCCCACACACACGATGGATGTCCATCACAAAGGAAATGTAAAGGGACCACACATGCATGATGTGGGGATTTATAGTGGGTGGTTGCCATGACAATGGTAATTGGGAGTAGTACACATGTGTAATCGTATATATCTGGCTATCTGGATAAGCATATGTACATATATTTCCACCATATGTCCTGGACATGAAGTGTAGCCCAACCCCAGCCCCTATGATCCCAATGTCATAGTTGAAGGGGATGTCATGTATGTATAGCAGGTATACTAGTAGACTTTTGCTACTGTCATTGGGATTGTCTTCACAGACATGGTGTGTGTGGGAGGTCACATCTGCTTATAACATGTGTGCCATTGGCTACTGACTGACATCCTAAGGACATCATTGTACAGTACCACTGCTAGTATGTAATGCCACTGTGGACTGCAGCAGAGATATTGGCCAATATATGTGGAAAGTCTGACACACTCTGTACAGTCCAGAGGTATACACATAAGCCCGTTGTGCTAAACATGCGTACCATGCCTGCCAATATGGATGTAGACAGCCATGTAGGTGGGTATAACACATAACAACTGGTATATATTTGCCACCATAGGTTATGCATTCACACACCCCTTTCTGGCCTGACACATAATGACCACTGGTAGAGGGGTGCCATGGCCACATATTACCCACTAGATATTTACATACATCTGCACAGCATCCCACTGTTCTGTATGACATACATGACTGTTAAGGGAGAGCAGCAGTACATCTGGCAAGTATCTGCACATGACATCTCACTGGGTAAGTACACTAAGCTGCTAGACATGTAACAATGCACTTTTCAGGCTGCAGGCAGACTGGCTCAACACTGGCCTACATCCCCTATGGTGGAATGCACATGTATCTGCATATAAAGCAGGCTCAACAGGCATGTCACAGCACAGGGTAAGCTACACCTGTGTGAAAGTGCATAACCACAACCAATGTGAACACAGCCACAGCCACATATGGTTAGCTAGCATGATATTACAGTATATGGACTATCTGTTCTACATCATCCTCATATGTGCCACTCACAGACTGACCCTACATATACTGGCCTGCTACACTATTTGGTCTGATGGCTGTCTGTGGTATGGGACATGTGTGTGTATGGCCCTACAAACATGTACACCAATACACTACCATACAGTGGAGCAGCATGTAACATCAGACAGGCTAAGGTACATATTAACAATACACACACTGTCGACATTCACCATAAGTACACAGACCTCAGCACTGTACAAACATCCACAGAATGTCCGGGTAATGTCATGAAATGTAACCCCTACTGTACATAACATCTGTAGAAGTCGGATATATCACTGGCTTGTTATCAGATATGATTACACTAATTATGGTGTACAGCACATATGCACCACTTCATGCACAACATATGTACAAAGGTTGACAGAGGTGTGGCTGGAAGCACATGCACAGGGCCAATATTGACATGTTGCTGTGAAAACCGCATACATTTACTGTTGTAATAGGGTTTGTTGCAACATATGTCCTATCTGGGATATGACGTCAGTGACTATCATGGCTTTTACCATCTACAGACTTCAATCCTCACACTACCTTCTGCAGTCCACAAATAGATGCTCCATGGATGACACATGAAACCAAAGACACAGCACTGCCCAGTCTGCAGATGACCCTGGAGATGGGGATTCCTCATAAACATGGAACTGGCATGTCAGGTATTGAGACATGTATGACAGCCATATCCACACAAACAATGTTAAAACAACATTACTCCAAATGCAGTATAGCAGCACTTACAGTCTGTAGTCAAGTCAGGCACACCCCCCTCCTGTTTGTTGCCCTCTTTCCACATTGTATGTTGTTAGCAGTAAACCCCAATCCATCTGAGATGCTGTTTACCACGTGACAGATCTAGTTCCTGCTCACAGTGGATGAAAAGGGCCAACACCACCATGATGTTCCTAGATATTGGAGTGTGTTTCCATGCAATTGGCTATGGGAATGTTACCACAGCTGTTTTACATGCAATCAGCTAGGGGAGGGATGCAATTCATGCAGAGGCCATCAGCTGATCATGAGCATCACTTAAAATACACATGCTGCTGCCTAAGTAAAGCAGGTGTAGGTCTCCACATCCACCAGAGATAAGGTGGGAGAGGCAGACAGAGGCAAAGACATGCCAGGCAGGGGTGGGAGAGTAAAACTGAAGTATGTTTGTGTCACACACATACCAGCACAGGGTATCAAACCCCTGACAACTATGTAGTGCTATCACTGCTCGATGCAATTATTGGATGTGCTACATGGGTTACCTGTTCTGGAGCACTCAGAACATATATGTGATGGTGAATGACATCTGCAACAGGGATACAGTAGCTATATGGTAGGTGACATACACATGCCTGTCCACATGAACAGGAGCCAGCGTCAACACAGCCACACTCTCACAGGGACACACAAACATTGACACACATGGCAGAGCTAGGAGTACAATTCATCAGTAGTGGGATTGTCACATTACATCACTGTGCAGGTATCACATGCACCACACAGGTCATACGGGGTTGTATGGGCAAAGGGTATGGAGAGGTGTCTGACATCAGACAGCATACTGCAGTATGCCCATGGGGGTTGTAGGGAGTGTGGCTGTGAACATATGCACCATACAACACACACACAAACACACAGGGTGCCAGTACTGACATGCATGGGTGCATGTCTGCACGGGTGTGTGGTGTTTGACTGTGCCAGAAGGCTGTACAAGGCTAGGCGATGGCTGTACCTTGGCATCAGGCCACATGACGAGGGTCTGCTTTGTGGCTCAGGGATGTAGTGTCTGCATTTGTCCACACAGGTGAGTATTGTATCCCCCATTTGGTCACCTGGGTGACTATTGTGTGTGGCCAATGCTGTGCATTGTTTGCCATGTATGTGTTCCTTAGTCCATGACATGGACAGTGGCTGGGATGTGCACACCTCTCACATGCATGTACAGTGACATGTGGAACTGTACCTGGGGTGTCTGGCCCATGTTGTGAACACAGATTATCATCAAATGTGCCAGTCCTGTCCACCTGTGGCACGAACTGGTAATGGCCAGCAGGTTTACCCTGCACCTGCATTGAGAGCATGCTAACAGCATTCTCTGTTGTCAGTGGCATTTGTCCATACAGGGCATGTTGTCAGGCATGGTATGTCCGTTGTGGGTCACATGTGATGGCACCACAGGTGGTGCAGGTGTTCATTGGGGAACATGGGGGAGGTGCACTCTCTGCACGTACGTGCATATTGGACAGATGAACAGGGTGGCATGCCCTCTGTAGCCCACTGCTGTCACTCCATAGTTACTATCAGTGGCCAATATGCAGTGTACTACCTACATATTGGCTGTTGCCTAGGCATGTGTGTGTGTATGAGACATGGGTTGAGAATGTGCTCTGGGTAATACTGGGGCTTCTAACTGTGATTGCCTGGCCTTGATGTTACATGTATGGGTATGGCTTTGCACCCCAGCCTCTCAGCCATTTCACATCTGTTATCCCTGTACAGTGGACATTGTGATATATAGTAGGGCCACCATATAAGAAATATGCAAAACCCACCCCACATTGACCGCACAATCACAACCAGCTCTATAGAGGATTCGGGTTACAAACACACACACCTGTCATGTCTGGGAGTAGAACCCCTACCTAACTAGTTTACTACACTACAGCACTATGCAGTTATAGTACATACCACAGACATTACTGGAGCACTGTTTTCCTAAAAGTGTATTTCACAATGGCTGACATCAGCAGGATTGCTAAAGTAGGGCATTTGAAATTGACTGTGAGTGACTAGCCTACAATGCCTTGCTCCCTACACAGATAGTGAGACACCCAAAACATCCACAACTGACATGTGTGAATATAGAACCCATAACAGAGGTCTATATCAAATTAGAGCATGGAGCTGTTATAGGACACACCACATGGATTACTAGACAGCTCTTTCCCCAAAGGTGTATTTCACAATGAATGACATCAGCAGGATTGCCAAAGTAGGGCATTTTAAATGTACTGCGAGGTACTAGCATAACACGCATTGCTCCCTACACAGACAGTGACACACACAATAGATCCAGAACTGCCATGGGTGGAGAGGGAACCCTACCATGGTTCTAATTCACACTACAGCAGTACACAGTTACAGGATGGGCTACGGAGATTACTGGGCTACAACTGTCCCAGAGGTGTATTTCTAGGTGGGTGACATCAGAAGCCTTGCCAAAGGTGGGTATATGAATTGCAAGGAGTGTGAGTAGCCTAAAATGCATTACTCTCTACACAGTCAGACACGCATACAAATGCACACACAGACTCACACATGCACAGTTGCCAAGTCTGGAGTTTGACCTCCTACCTAACTACTTTATCACACTACAGCAGTACACAGTTAAATATGTATTTCTACATGGGTGACATTAGCAGCATTGCCAAAGGTGGGTATATAAATTGTAGGAGTGTGAGTAGCCTAAAAGGTATTGCTCTCTACACAGTCAAAACAACGGGGACACACAACATTGAAATCTGGGGAGCCCTTACAACTTTTTCCATGGGATTCACATTAATGCATTGGGGAATACAGCCCCCAAGGTTATTTTATGGGCAAGGGTTGTAATTGAATAGAAGTTGAGTACCCTGGGGTTGTTAGTAGACATGCACACAACAACACCAGTTTCCCACTAACTTTTATCCATGCTGTCGGGGGTTGGGGTGTAAGGTTCAAGCTACAACTACCAGAGGTGTATTCTGGTGGACATCAGCAGCTGCCAAGGTAGTATTGTTGGTAAGGGTGTGATTCTGCATTTGTCACACAGTAGAATCCCAAAAAGGTTCACCGGGGGGTTTGAATTTCCCCAACTCTTTTTCCAAAAGTTTCTTGGGCCATGCTAAAAGGGTGGGATCAACTTCCCAATGTTTTTTAAAGGGGTTGACTTTGAACCTTCCCAAAGGTGGGAATGTTGTAAAAGTTAAAAAATTGCTCTTCACACGTGAAACGAACAAAAATTTCCCCTTTCCCACCTCATTAAAACTCCAAACCAGCTATTTTTGTCATGGCATCACAGGGATGGTCGGAATTAGGGGCCGGGTACATGGATGACAGGTGGGTGACATGAAACTTGAAAGATGATTAGATGAATGCCAAGATGTCCACCCTCAGCCGCTCACCAGATGACCAACAGTTGCCAATTTGGGTTTGACATTACTACATTTTATGCTTTAGATGTGTTGGATGACTAGGTTGAATGTGTCTGCCTAGAGGGTTTCTAGTGGGTAACATTAGCAGTTTGCCAATGTATGACTTTGTACAATTAAACCACAATCACAACCAGCTCTATAGAGGATTCGGGTTACAAACACACACACCTGTCATGTCTGGGAGTAGAACCCCTACCTAACTAGTTTACTACACTACAGCACTATGCAGTTATAGTACATACCACAGACATTACTGGAGCACTGTTTTCCTAAAAGTGTATTTCACAATGGCTGACATCAGCAGGATTGCTAAAGTAGGGCATTTGAAATTGACTGTGAGTGACTAGCCTACAATGCCTTGCTCCCTACACAGATAGTGAGACACCCAAAACATCCACAACTGACATGTGTGAATATAGAACCCATAACAGAGGTCTATATCAAATTAGAGCATGGAGCTGTTATAGGACACACCACGTGGATTACTAGACAGCTCTTTCCCCAAAGGTGTATTTCACAATGAATGACATCAGCAGGATTGCCAAAGTAGGGCATTTTAAATGTACTGCGAGGTACTAGCATAACATGCATTGCTCCCTACACAGACAGTGACACACACAATAGATCCAGAACTGCCATGGGTGGAGAGGGAACCCTACCATGGTTCTAATTCACACTACAGCAGTACACAGTTACAGCATGGGCTACTTGAGATTACTGGGCTACAACTGTCCCAGAGGTGTATTTCTAGGTGGGTGACATCAGAAGCCTTGCCAAAGGTGGGTATATGAATTGCAAGGAGTGTGAGTAGCCTAAAATGCATTACTCTCTACACAGTCAGACACGCATACAAATGCACACACAGACTCACACATGCACAGTTGCCAAGTCTGGAGTTTGACCTCCTACCTAACTACTTTATCACACTACAGCAGTACACAGTTAAATATGTATTTCTACATGGGTGACATTAGCAGCATTGCCAAAGGTGGGTATATAAATTGTAGGAGTGTGAGTAGCCTAAAAGGTATTGCTCTCTACACAGTCACAGACAGACAGACATGCACACAAACAGTTGTCAGGTCTGGGGTTAGAACTCCTACTTAACTAGTTTATCACACTCCAGCAGTACGCAGTTATGGGATGCATTAGGGAGATACAGCCTTCCCAGAGGTGTATTTCTAGGTGGATGACATCAGCAGCCTTGCTAAAGTTGTGTATATGAATTGTAAGGGGTGTGAGTACCCTAAAAAGCATTGCTGTCTACACAGTCAGACATGCACACAAACAGTTGACAGGCCTGGGGTTAGATTTCCCACCTAACTCCTTTATCACACTACAGCTGTACACAGTTAGAGGACGTGCTACAGAGATTACAAGACTACAACTATCCCAGAGGTGTATTTCAAGGTGGGTGACATCGGCAGCCTTGCCAAAGGTGAGTATATGAATTGTAAGGGGTGTGAATACCCTAAAAAGCATTGCTGTCTACACAGTCAGACATGCACACAAACAGTTGACAGGCCTGGGGTTAGAATTTCCACCTAACTACTTTATCACACTACAGCTGTACGCAGTTAGAGGACATGCTAGAGAGAGTACGGGACTACAACTATCCCAGAGGTGTATTTCTAAGTGGGTGACATCAGCAGCCTTACCAAAGGTGGGTATATGAATTGTAAGTAGCCTAAAAGACATTGCTCTCTACACAGTCGGAAACAGACACACACAAACTGACACTTGCCAGGTCTCAGGTTAGAACTCCTACCTAGCTAGTTTATTGTACTATAGCAGTACACAGCTGTAGGATGCGCTACTGAGATTACTGGGCAAGAACCTTACCAGAGATGTATTTCTAGGTGGGTGACATCAGCAGCCTTGCCAAAGATGGGTATATGAATTGTAAGTAGCCTAAAAGGCATTGTTCTCTACACAGTCAGGCACGCACACACAGAATGACACACAAACAGTTGCCAAGTTTGGGGTTTGACATCGTACCTAACTACTTTATCACACTTTAGCAGTATGCAGTTACGGGATGCACTACAGAGATTACTGGGTTGCAATCTTCCTAGAGGTGTATTTCTAGGTGGGTAACATCAGCAGTTTTGCCAAAGGTGGGTATATGAATCGTAAGGAGTGTGAGTAGCCTAAAAGCACTTGCTCGCTACACATTAGACACTCACACAAACACTGACACACACTTGCCAGATCTGGGGTTAGAACTCCTACCCAACTAGTTTATCACACTATAGCAACACGCAGTTATGGGACACACCACGGAGATTACTAGGTTACAGCTCTCCCAAAAGTGTATTTCACATTGGATGACCTCAGCAGGCTTGTCATAGTAGCACTATGGGGTGGGCGGTGTGTGCATGGGCCATAACCCATTAATCTAGGGGTGACACGCCACATGCAGCCACACACGGGGTCATATGTCACAGGTACGTGTATACAGCTACTAGATGACTACTTCCTTGTACAGTTATGTTGCACAGTTGGCATGTGCACCATATAGTCTGTCATGCTGACAGATACTGGTCGCTAGTATCTGCAGTGAGTGACATCTGCACCTCATGTGTTTGGGGCCCTTTTGCTGTGTGCTGAGTGGGACAAGCTTGGATGGCTCTTTGTCATGTTCACCCTCATCCACACATCTATGTCCATTTACCTTTGGCTTATTATAGTGTGTTGTCCTTACATATATGTCTGTATTCCAATCCACTGTATGTGCAAGGCATGAGTGTTGGCATATTGACAAGTGTCTGCACTAACAATTGCAAGTGCCGGATGTGTCTGGTCCACTGGTGTTTGCAGACATGGCCTTCATGTGTTTAAGTGTTTGAGCATGCCCAGTAAGGCCATCTGTATTGCATGTGTGGATCAAGTCCAGGTGGTTTGTACGGCAGTGCTGACCTTTGTGTTGTACACTGACAGGTAGCATGCTGTGTCTGCAGGGTATCATTCAGTCATTTGGCATTGACTGTTGCTACACGTCTGCATAGTGGGGGGGGGGCACCTGACTATTTCTATGTTTCTACACAGGATTTGGGGGGGGGGCGCACCTGGCTATTACTAAATTTCTATGTAGGATGGGGGGGGCACACCTGACACCTGTACACATTTGCTAGGACTGTACTGGTATGTCAAGTACTCCATTTCAGTCTGTAGTCTTACCTATCGTGCTGGCTAGGGCATACCAGTGTACTACAGTTCTTATCTTTTGATTACCTACATATTAGTTTCTGACTTCCTAGCCTTCACAACTGACTTCCCACTACCTGGCCTGCTGTAGTCTGTCTGTGTAGGCCTGGGGGGGGGGGTTGGTTACCCATAGCCCTCATTCAGAGGCCATAGTACAGCATTTGTTTGTGTTTGTCTACACCTGTCCTGCTAGCTGTGACTGTTGTTGGGTATGTGACCCCTCTCCTGCCTGGCATGTGTTGTGTCCCTTATCTTGTGCATGTCCCAGTATTGAGGGTGGTGCTGCAGGGCTGCCTATGTTGGATGCACATAATACACTCCATACGCATGGTTAGGCACATGTAGTGTAATGTTTGGCATCCATTTTACTGTATGTGTGAGTCAGAGAGAGGTGCTATTCCCTGGGTCCCTCCCACATCAGTGTATGTGCTATGCATTGCCTCTTTGCCAGGGCCAGGGCATACTCGGCACACCTCCTTCTGCCTACTGGGGCAGGCTCAGGTTGTTCCTCCCCCGAGTCACTCTGTGCCTGTGCAGGCCTTGGCAATGGTGGGGGGGGGGGGTGTGGCCCTGCCTCATGCTGCTCCTGCTGCAGCTGTTTCCGCAGGATCATATTGTGTAGCATGGCACATACAAGGATGATTTGGGTACATGTAATTGGTGAGTACTGCAAGGGTCCACCGGATGTGTCCAGGCACTGGAACCGTGACTTGAGCATCCCAAACACATGCTCTATTATGATTCTTGTTTGTGCGTGTGCCTCATTTTGGAGTTCTTGTTCAGGTGTGTGTGCATTTCTGATGGGTGTCATCAGCCACAGCTCCAGTGCATATCCAGCATCCCCCACTAGGTGAACGTGTGGGATGTCCCCACTAGCAAATTTCTGGTACAGCTGCATCAGATGCCAGATGTGGGAATCGTGATAACTCCCAGGGCAGCCATCACACATGTTCAGTATTATGCCCTGGGCATCGCACATGACCTGGCAGTTGAAGGAGGGGAAGCCCTTGCAGTTGATGTTGACCCTACTCTGCTCACCGGGTGGTGCTTTGATGTATATGTGCATGCAGTCTATTGCACCCACTACCTCAAGGTATTCTGCTATTTGATGGAAGAGACGCATATTGCTGGCAACACCTCATGGGTGATGGGGAAATATACATGCTCACCGACATATGCTGACATGGCATCTAGGAACTGGTAGAGTACCCTGGATGCTGATGCCTGTGAAATCCCCATCATATCCCCAGTTGAACTTTGGAAGGTACATGTAGCTAGTATTCTTAGGCCTATACATACCTTGGTTTCCACTGGGATGGGTTCCCCTCTGTTAGTTCTGTGTGTGAGACATGGCCAGCACAGCTCCATGATTTGCTGTAGGAGGTGCCTGTCCACCCTATAGCGCTCCACTATCTCCAGCTCATGTAGCCCTTGGTAGGTTACCCTGGGTCTGTAGACTCTTTTCTGTCACCTCGCTGTGGGTTGGTTGGCAGAGTTCACATCATCACCACCCTCCCGCCTCTTCCACAAGTTGTATGATAGCTATTGTAGCCTGTAACATTTTGCTGTTGTGAGTGTTAAAAGTTCTCCACTTGCTTACAACAGTGATGTAGAGTGTGGGAAAAAACAGAGTAGTAGGTTTTTGCATAGTTTATAGTAGTGTTCTGGGCTGGGCTGGTCTGCTGCCTGTGTAATTGGCTGGTTCCGATACATTTCACCTGGCAGCTAACCTAGTACCCCTTGATTACCTTCCTACTACTGTTTTCCTTTCCCATTGCCCTTCTGTTTCAGCCCAGGGGCATGCCATGCAATTGGAATACTCCAATGTGCACACTGCTGCTATTTTCTGGTTTAACTTCCTTTTTCTTCCTGTAAATCCTGGTGTGTGGTGCACACATCCGCTTACACTTTGTCAAAAGTGCTAGGCAGGTTTAGACACACCACCTAGCTTAGCTGCGCTAAGCTAGGAGCAAACCCAAACCACAGGGCTCCAGTCCACTTACAGTATGCCTGACACACCCACCCATGATGTCACCTACCTCCTAGTCTTGCACTCAGCTATTCATACTCTTACACTGTTGGGGCCTGCCTCACATGCTGGAAAAAACTGGGATTCACTATCCTTCACCTCATTTGCATAGGATTGCCTGCTAATGCATAGTTACATGTGTCACACTGAGCCTCCCCCCTTAGCAACCACTATTCACTGGCCAGGTTGTCTTTTGCCTGCCATTGACTTGCATGGCAGAATACTGATTTTAGTTGGAATGCTTGTTTTAGGTTTATTTTCTTATTTTTCCACCAATCCCATTTGCGCGCCACTGCCCTATACTTAAACAGCCGTGATCGGTGGTAATAAAATAAAAGTTGTATTTTTTACATTTTGCATTGTTTGCAATGCCAATGGCCTTATACTTGGCCATTGGCATGCCTTTTCAATGATATGGAGCCTTTATTTGGAGCTGTCATGTCTCCGTTTTGAATTTTGCAGACCGTACTCGGTTACTAACCGAGTACATTTCTGCAAATTACGCTAGTCCTGCATGGCCTGATTCCAGCTTCCTGGATAGCAGATTTACCTCATTTGCATGGTTTTCACCCGCATATGGGGTAATTTGCATACGGGGGCTGGGAACGTGCAGGACTAGTGCAAGAGCACTCATGCACATCAAATGAGCACATACGTGGATCGCTCGGCCATCATATTGCCAACATTACCTCTTACACTAATCATGCATGCCATGCAAGCTTTTGAGAATCAGGGGGATTGAGTTATCTGAGTTGACCTTTATAGGAGATGAGAGTAGTTAAGAAAGATGCAAAGCTTCATGTAAGCTCTGACGGCAAAGATTTTTGAACTTTAGAGATACTGTTCCCATTTATGGGCAATGAAAAACTAAATCTAGTTATTGGGGTGCCACTGTTAGACAAAACTTTCAAAGGGCAGTTGCATGGTGCCATTATAAGAATGGTGAATTTTTTTTTTCTGTTAATTGGAGTGTGGGCTTGATTCCATGGTACACACCCTAGTATTCTTATCCCACTATGTTTTACTCTTCAGCTGTACAAAGCCTTCCCCCCAGATCTAATTATTAGCTACCTACTGACTAATGTTCCACACTCCTTACCTCAGTTTTATTTATAACACCTATACTGTAACCCTCCTTACTCATGTTATAAGTCATATATAATGCCTGCTTGTCACATATAATGCACATGGACAGTTTACATACTAAATGTTCTATACTTGGAATTTAATATCATATACAATGTCAAAACAGAAAACCTGTTTAATCTTTGTATAGTGTCACTATAGAACAATTACATGTTTTTAATCTGGGTCTATATTATATTTTTGAAAATTTCAAACATCGAACACCATATGGTCGACACCATATGAGCAATGTTTGAAATTTCAAAAATATAATAAAAAATAAAAATAAAAAACTATGCTTAACTAAATACTGTAGGCAGGGGGGCAAGCCCCCCTGCACCCTGCTACTTAAATATTCCTACTCCAAGATAGCACTGCATTGAAGTAAAGGGAACATATTCCCTACAGTGATTTCTGTGTTACGCATGTGACGTTTCGACATTTCGACCAATCGGGTTCACTCAATACGCATTCGCCGTTTACAATTTTCGATCATGTGATAGGAGCCCTTTAATCTATATGGCTTAAGAACTCTCTGTGTAATGTATCTTTCTAAAAATATGTTTTACCATGAGTATTTTAACTGTATCTGCTGGAGTTTTCCTCCATGAGCTGCCACTGAAAATAGGTTTTGCCCAGTTGGACTTTCCTGGTCAACAAAGACAAATATATAAAACAAATAAATAATAAGTACTGCTTTTTAAATATGTACATTCTATTATGAATTTGTGTTTAGTGATGGAATGTTCATAAAATTTCACTTATATGCTTTGAGATAAAATTTTCCTTGGCAATGATATATTTGGTTGTTGCTATTCTTGATGTATACCAAAATGATTAATGCTTCAAAGTGCAGTTGCAAACCTTCTTTAAATTTCAGTTATACATATTGTTAAAATGCAGCCATCCGTTTGTTTGGGGGGAGGGTCATTTTACATTATGACTACTGATAAAGAGGAGCTTGGGATGAATTTGACTGGGGTGTGTATACACGAGGGTGTCTACTAATTACCTACTGATTCATTGGAGTTTGATATGTGCAACTGTATATTTTAGGAATGTTATAATGTGGGAGAAATGTGATTGCAACATATGCAGAATGTAATTGTTTTTGTACTATATCAAGCTTTATTGTCGGGTTAGATGAATGGCATAGGAACAGTTCATAGGTTCATAGAAAGTTACTAAGCTAATGGCCCTAGAGCCCTTATAAGCCTAGTGATATGTTTCCCAAGTTGCCCCAAATGTTGGTGGTTAGGTGAGTGAAGTTCACAGAGGTAAGGTCCTGTGGTAGTTAATACCAATTTTCTCTGTCCAAGAGAGACATGGGCGCCACACCAGGAGGGAATTTGTGGTCACTCATCTATTGATCTAGGTTGTGTTTGAAGAGGGTCAGGGAGGGGCTCTATTTCACATGAATCAGAAGCTTGTTCCAGAGAAGTATCAGCCTCTGGGAGATGTGTCTATCTCTCCAGCATGACCTGTTCATGTTGGAGGCTACGTTAAAATTCCTGGAGTGAGTGACTTCATGCAGTTTGATTTACAAATGTGTAGCATTTCCATCAAGGCCGGGTTAAAGATTGCCCTGTAGGAAAGGTACAGGTCACCCCTTAGCAACCTGTAGGAAACAGAATACAGTGACAGGGCTTTCAGTCTTTCCGAGTAAGACCTGTTTTGTGTACCTTGTAATTTCAAGGTGAGAAACCTCTGCAGTCACTCCAATTGTTGCAGGTGTCTGGTGAGGTACATGCTAAAGGGAGCATTGTACTCAATTATTGGTCTGAAGAGGGCTGAGTATACTGAAATTATAAAATCCTTAGATCTAGATGCAGTGCCTTTACTTATAAGACGTGTCACATAGAAGAATTTCCCTACTACTGTGGATACATGGAGGTCAATGTTCAGATTGCTAGCAATCCGAGTACCCAGATCACATGCCACTAGGTCGACACTTGGGGGTACTGTCTATAATGTAATTATCAGGGATGTCAGCCTTCCCAAAGGGAATAATAATGCATTATTTTGCATTTGGCTTTAATCCATGGCTTTGGTACCAATCATTTGTCTGGGTTAACCTTGTCTGCAGCATATTAACATCATTAGGGGACTCAATGATTGCTCCCACTTTGCAATCATCAGTGAACTTGTTCAGCCACAGACCATCAACGTTTGCCTGCATTTCTGAGAAATAAATTCTGAACAGTAAAGGGCCCAGCACAGAACCCTGTGGCATGCCACTGGTGACTGGTCTTTTTATAGAGGTAAAGTCACCCACTTTGTCAGTATGTATCCCGTCGGTGAATCAATTGGCTACCCATCTGGTAATGTAGGGGTTAATTCCCAACTGGCAGAATTTCTCTATAATACTTGAGTGGGGAATTGTGTCAAATAACTTGGCTAGGTCAAAGTAGGAGGTATACACTTGTCTTTCCCTTGGCCAGGGCCCTGGTGACTTTTTCAAAGAAGTCTACTATGTTTAACAGGCACAATCTACCGAATGAACTGAACTGAGTTGGGTCCATAGTTTGGAGATTACCTCTGTCTTTGTTAATGAGGTCCATAATTATTCTTTCAGTGACCTTGCAGATGAGGCTAGTCAAGCTTATGGGCCTGGAATTTTCCAAGGTCAATTTATGGTTCCCCTTTTTGCAGAGGGATTTTTGTTGCTGTGCTCCATTCCACTAGAACATAGCCAGTTCACAGGCAGTTGATAAGGAAGCTTGGTATAAATATGTTTATAATGTGGTTATAATCTGTAGATGCTTTATTGCTGTATATAAGGATGGATTCTGTTTAATGAACAATAGAACTGTTAATCTTTTCTTGATATATATTACTTATTAGCAATACGACTACTGAATTTTATTATGAGTTAATCCTAAGGTAAATGCAGTAAAATTGGGCAGGGGAAGTAATATCAGTAGGTATGTCCTCTTTGTCAGATTCTAGCTGCAGTGATTGTGGAGAAATGTAGTCAGTAGATTTATGATTAAGGCTGATATACACAGTTGGCATAATGGATAAAGTCTTCACCTCCAAGCACATGATACAAGGTTTGATCCTAACCTCCAGCCTATGTCAGTGTGAAGTTTGCATGTTCTCCTTGACTCTCTGTGATGGCCTCCAAAAAACATGCTGGGTGTGTCCACCTCAAACTCACCCAACAATGGAGTTGTGGGTAGAAGCACAGATTCTAGGATGTGGCTTTAAGGTGAAGATTTGAATAAACCAACTGCTTCGGGCATCAGCTGCAATGCACTGTATCCCACAGAGTGGAGAACATGGATTACAGACTGCATACCATGGCAGGGCTAGCCATGTGATAGTACAAAAATTGGCTGTAGGTGATCTGGTCAGATTGATTAATCATGCCAAAAATGGGCATGGATATTTGCAGATGGTAAGCAGGTTGAGGGCTTACTACGTTCTATGCCAATGACCCATGCTGAAAGTAGGCGGGGTCTCTGTGCCTCTGTTGGTTCATGTGTGCCCTCCTAAAGTCCCGAAGCCCTGGGTCAATAAGCTTCTTGGCGAGTGGTTTGCAGTTGCCTAGCTTTGGGTTACCTGGGATAGTTCTGTTCAGTGAAAGCTGGATGTAAAACCAATCAATTGCCAGACATTAACTAAGGATTGCTGCACTCAAGTTCACTGACAGGCTGGAGCTTTGAAGTGGATGACATCATGATAAGAAAGGCACTGGACATCCTCTGTATCCAGGAGAAAAGATTAAAATGTATTGCAACAAAGACACTTGGCTTGGGATCCAGAGTATACTACTCAGGGGGAGGACAGACTAGAAATCATGTGAGAATTGTGGAGAGGGACAGGCTTCAGAAGACAGTGAGGGATGTCAAAAGAATTAGTGAAAGACTCATGGCAATTAATCTCCAGTATAATACAGGGCACTACTCATAATCTCAGCCTACATTCTACAACAGGGTTGTGACAGTGAGGAAAAGAGTGCCTTCAAGCAACAGTTGCAAGACCTAAAGGGGACAACATGAGTTGGTGTTGATAACCTAAATGTACATATCGGGACAGACAGAATAGGATATGAGGACTGCCTCGGTCAACCTAGGTGTTGGCAACAGGAATAAAGAAGGACAGGCAATTCTAGACTTCTGTATGGTAAATGGCTTGATTGTGGCCAACACATGATTCAGCAAGAGAGACAGTCACAAGAGCACATAAAAGAGTGGCCAACATGCAACTCAGGTAAACTTCCTCCTGTTAAGGAAAGGGGACTGGTGTAGAATCTCTGATTGCAAAATCATCTTCAGTGAAACAATCATCCCACAACATAAACCACTGGTTGTCAGAGACGGCTGCATGTAATGGGTAGAGAAAGCTCTAAAGCCAACAGAGACTAGGCTGAAGACCTGGAAGTTGACTGGAGAGAAACCATAAGAGTTCAAGGAAATGCTCAGAGCTCTAGCACCTCTGGGAGAAGATGAAGTGGGTGTAGTTGAAGAAGAATGTCATCACTTTCAAGCAGCATGTTTAAGTACTATAGAACAGATATGTGGCTGAACCGGTGTGGAAATAAGGTACATAATGAAAGTTGGTGGTGGAATACAGAAGTCCACGGAGTCATCAAAAGAAATATGGAGTGTAGAAAAAAGTCAGAGTTAGAAAAGATGGACCAGACAAAGAAGGAATACTGGTTGGCTAGCAAAGATGCAAAGAGAGCACAGAACAAAGCATCAGAGGCACTCTTCTAGCATCTGGAAAGTGACTCAGTAGAGAATCTATCAGGTTGCAAGGCAAAGATAAAGAAGATAGTAATCAAATAACCTATAAAAGTGATGTCAGCTACAACCTGCTCACCAACCCATGGATCATCAAATGTAGATTGAAGGAGTACCTCCAGCAGCTTCCAAATGAAGAAAATCCCACAGAAGCTTTACTACCCCAGAAACAGCAGTTGATGAAAGGAGAAGAGGAGCCCACTCTAGAAGAAGTAAGACCAGCACTTAGGAAAATTAAGTCAGGGAAAGTAGTAGGCCCAGATTAGATCACAGCAGATATGATCAAGGTGTTGGGTGAGTTAGGCGACAAATAGATACAGAGAGTATTCATAGCAGTATGGAGAGATGGCATATCCCAGAAGACTGGAAAACCACCATACTAGTGCCAATGTACAAAAATAAAGGGGATATTCATGACTATGGGCAGCATAGAAGTATCAAACTACTGTCATGCTGCATGAAAGTTCTGGAGAGGGTGATTGATAAATGAATGCTCACAGCAGTAGAATATAAGAGGGGATATGAGCAGTTTGGATTCAGATCAGGATGTAGTACACCTGACCCGATGTTTGCAGTAAAACAGATAGTTGAGAAGAAGCTAAAGATGAGGAAAGAGTTCAACTGGGCATTTCTAGACTTGGGGAAAACATATGACCATGTTTTAAGAAAGATGATTCGGGCAGTGCTGCAATGGTTTGAAGTGCTTGTAACATTGGCAGAATTATTGCAGGCTATGTATAAGGACCCAATAATACAAGAATGAATAATGTTCAGACTCACAGTGGGAGTGGGTGTGCATCAGGGTTCAGCTCTGAGCCCACTGCTGTTCATACTGATGATAAACTACATTAGAAAACAGGTTGGTGGGGACAGATCAACAAAACTGCTGTATGCAGATGATGTGGCATTAGATACAGACTCTGAACAAGAACTTCACCAGATGATAGAGGAATGGAATGAAAATCTGAAGGCATGCAAAATGATACTGAATACAGATAAGACAGTTGTAATGACAGTAAATGGGGGAAATCAGAAGAAGATGAGAATTAAGATAGAATGGAAATAGTGAAAATGGTTAGCAACTTCAAGTGGCTAAGGGGGGTGGTTGAGGAGAAAGAAAGGCTGGATGAGGAGGTCAAAGCTAGAAAAAGAGGACCTGCAGCAAATTGGCACAGAGTGTTAGGGGTTATGTATATCAGAAGAATGCCAAAGAAGCTGAAAAATAAGGTGTACAAAACAGTGGTGTGACCAGTGCTACTGTATGGTACAGAAATCTGGGAAATAAAGGCAAAGCAGATGAGGAAACTACAGGTTATGGTGATGAAGTGCCTCAGAAAGATAGTAGGATGCACAATCTGGAATATATGAAGAAATCAGGACATCACAGCAAAAGCTCTAGTAACGCCAATTAAAGAGAAGGTCAAAGAGAACAGATTACAGTGGCTCGGGCACATGTGCAGGAAAGCAGAAGACAATCTGCAGAAGATTTGGGACTGACTTGAAAAAGATAAGAGGAACTGTGGGTATCAAGCAAAGAGATGGACAGATTGTGTGGGACAAGACTTGCAATGGTCAGGCAGGACTGTTGAAGAAGGTAGGAGAGTGGCATTGAATCAAGAGAGATATGGTCACGGTTGACACAGTACTCCAGCCTCATGTAGAAGAACAAAAAAATGGGAACAAAGGGTTAATGATGATGATGATGATTTTGAACATGGACTCTTCCATGAAGGGGTTAGAGAAGATGTTAACTTTAGAGCTGGAGACAACTAGGGAAGGTGGATTAAAGGCATTGTATCTCAGGCTAGATAGACAGGAGGCTGTAAAGGATTGCAGGAACAGTGAGGGGTATGTTAAAGAGGCATGCTCATGTGAGGCACAGTAGTGTGAGGTGATTCTTTTGGGCAAAGCTAAGGGTGAGGTTAATTAGGATAGGGAAGTGGGTGTTTAAAGAAAAGATGGAGAAGTAGTTAGGGTTTTAGATGTAGCAGAAGTAGGACTGAAAGGTATTTAGGTGAACAGTGCATAGCATAGAGAGCTAGAGTGGTGTGGGTTAATGGAATGGGGATCTGTAAGAAGTTCAGTGAAATTTCCCTGGTCAGAGTGCTGGGGAGTAAGAATGGCTTGCTGTGGGAACATAATCATAGCTATTGCAGTTTTGGGAATATTCCGGAATATCACAGAGTTATCACTACTGAGGAGGCCATAGTCTCTTTAGATCCACCTAAAGGTCCTTTGAGTCTAGCACAAGACGTGTGGCAGGTAGGTTCCAAGTGAAATGGAAGGAAGGATGGGGAGATGATAGGATGGTGAAGTGGAATGTTGTCAACATTTAATAACTGGCTAGAAGAGAGCGAGAGAGAGAGAGAGAGAGTGAGAGAGAGAATGATTGTTAAATTAGTGACAGACAAGGTATATACTGAGCTGTTTCAAGAGTTAAAATTAAGAGTCAAGGAAGTTAGCACATTACAGAAGAAGGGCTATTACTAGATAGAGTGTGTGCAACAAAAGAGGGAAAGTGAGGGACAGGGGTCTTAAGTAGACTGGAATGGAAACATAAGAAGCATGTTGTTAATATGGAGGATAGGTGGGTGGTAAGAACATCTTGTGAGTGCAGGGAAATAGTCTTATTAAGGGTGAATGAATATAAAAAAGAAAGAGAGAAGGTGCTGGTGGGAGGGGAGCTAAGTATGGTTTTGAATCCTAAGCTGGATAGGTTGTGTGGAGCAGTAGAGTCCCATTGTCAGTGTCAATGACTCAACATATAGGAAACTTCCCTTTGGTGCTAGAAGGTTAGAGGATTGTGGGTTCTATTCCCACACCAGGTAATTAGATTATTTTTCCAATATTGCAAATGCAGTGAATCATAAGGGCTCTGCTGTCCTTTGGATCGACTTTAAAACAAGGTCGCATCTGCCTGATTTGGTGGTAGATCAGGAGGATGTAAAAGATCTCACGGCACTTAGCAAAACAAGTAAGGGAACTGCCTCCTGTGTCCCAGCCAAATTTTCACTTTCAGTATGAATACCATCTCAAATCTACCCTCTTGAAAAGATGATGTTGTCCCAGTGAGACTAAAAACAAATACAATAGAATTTGCTGGAGTGTGTTCCAGTCAGGGATGGATGATTTGACACTAACTGACATTTGGAGGGAACAATATAGAGATACAAAATAGTTCACTTTTTTTTCTGGGGATGAATGGCAGAAGGTGATTAGATTAGACAGAATTATGGTGAAAAGAGGTGGAAGGAAGGGATATTTTGGAAAGGAATAAATCTGATCATGCAGTTGTGGGAAAAAAGTTGAATGAAGAGAGAGGGATTAGCCAGAACTGTAAGTAGAACCCAGGAAAATGAAAAGATAATAGTAGTGCAAACTGAATGAAGGAGGTTATAGCCCATAGTATGGAAAAAAACGGGTATGTGTATTAGTAGGGTAAAGGGAATGGGATGGGATCAAAACATCAAAAAGAAGAGGAATTACGGGATTTAGGGATATTGAGATGCAGGTGAAGGAACAGACATAACGCAGGGGCACTGCAGATAAGCTTGATATAACTGATTCCAAAATTCATTCTGATTTATTTGTGGATAAGTTCACAGAGCAATTGAATAAAACTAGTTAGGTAAACTATGGTTCATTTACTGTTGAATGAAAGTTTTCCAACTATATCTAGTGAAGCAATGAAAAAAAAACTCTAAGTTCAATCAAAGCTAACTCTGCTGCTTGTCCAGATGGCTTAAATGATTTCTTTCTGTCCAACATTTCTAATCACACCATGCCCATTTTACAGTAACGGTTTCAAAAGTGTTAGTGCTAGGTTTGTTCCTGAACCCTGGAAAGAAGCCAGTGTAATTCCCATCTCAATTCAATGGACAACTATAGCTCTATCAGTCTAACTTGCATTCTGGAGAAATGGTTTGAAAGAGTCCTGCATATCCTAATGTCAAATGACTTGAAATCAGGTGTTGATGTCTGCTAACATGGCATTACTAAAGGTTAGTCCAGTTTAACAAATCTTATAAACTTCTGTAAAAATTTAGGGGAACCAGGACTTACTAGTATATGTTATCTACTTGGACCTTGCAAAGGCCTTTGACTTAGTGCCTCTTGTTAAGATAGTCAGGGAGCCTGAGATACAAGTGGTAAACAGGTATATAACAATGGGGATAAAAAAATGGATATGTGGGAGATCCTTTAAGGCTAAAACAGCCTAAGCTACTTCCATGGTTAAATTGGTTTTATTTGGGGTGGCACAACAGAGTTCAGTTCTGTAGCCTGTGCTTTATTCCATCTTTACGGCAGACTTTTGTGTTTCCAGAGATATCTTGACCAGTAGGTTTGCTGATGACACAAAGGTGAGGAAAATTGTAACTAATCTGTCTGAACACATAGAGTTGCAGAAGCACCTGGACATCCTTCATCTGTAGGAGTTGTTGAAGAACATAATATTTAATGCATCAAAAAAAAAAAAAATATATATATATATATATATATATATATATATATATATATATATATATATATATATATATATATATAGATCTACTTCATATGTTCGACACTTCAAAATGCTGAATTTCATATGGCCGAGACCATATGATCGACTGTGCTGTACCCCAAAATGTATTTTTTCATTCCAAGTCTGTTTGGTCACTCTTTTCCTGGTTGTTATGAAGACCTATATGATTGGAAAGTAAATACTGTGGGAAGAAATTGCCAGGGAATTGTTATGGCTAGGCTTGTATAGGCCCTAGGGCCGATAGCCTAGTACCAACCTATGAAATGGGGGAAGGGACTGGATGGGTTTCTTATAGATTTTTTTAAATACTAGAGACTGAAGTAAGGAAGCTTTGATAAGAGTTAATGAAATTATGGAAGCAGTGAATTTGCCTAACCCTGTGAATGAAGCAACACTGATAGTACTCCCAAGAGGGGACATAGATGATTTGGCCAATTTCAGACCAAACTACCTATGAACCTATAGTTTTTCATTAGCACTCTTCAAGAAAAATCTTGATGAGTGGATGGGAAATAGGAAATACACCCCGGAAATCACTTCTGTGTCTCTGCTCGACAGTGGCACAGGAAAATAATTTTCTTGGGTGGCATAAGCCAGGGAAACTTGTTGGCTTGGCTTACATAGACCCTCGGGCCGATAGCCTAGTACCTACCTATGAACCTATGAACCTATGAAATTATTTATGTGATATGGTATGAAAAGTTACTTGTGAGAGTGTTGATGGCCAGGGTGTATGAAAAGCTCTACAGGGTGATCGATAAGGCTCAAATGGGTTTTGTTAGAGGGAGATCCTCTATGGTCTTCAGAAAATATTACTAAACTTTGTAGCCTGGGAAGAAAGAGAGGGTCTGAGGAATGCAGACATTGCCTTAATGGGCAAACAAAAAGATATTGCAAGATAGATACTTTTTTGTTGGGTCTATATCATGTTGTTGAACTCTTAAAAGTTCGAATGCCATATAGTCAACACCATTTGTTCGAACTTTTAAAAGTTTCAATGCTTCAGCCAATATCTCCGTACAGTGTGGAATGGGAATATTTCGCTTTTCTGCACTGTAGTGCAATCTCAGAGTTGATACATTTAAAGAGCAGGGGTGTAGGGTGCACTGGGGTTTGCCCTCCCGCCCCCGCTTAAACCACTCAGGTAGGTTTTTTCTTTTGTTTATTTTTTTTATTACATTTTCGAACTTTTAAAAGTTTGATCATATGGTGTCGACCATATGACGTTCAAACTTTTAAAAGTTTGATTATGTAATATAAACGCTTTTTGTTCAATGCACTACACAAAGTCTTAAGGGAAAGAACTATCTGTAGGGAATGGGGGTATTACAGAATGGTTCTTTCAATAGAATTTTAATAAATGGGGGTATGTCAGATCTGATATGGATAGACAGGGGGCTAGCCAAAGGGCAATTGCTCTCACCAAGTTTATTTCTTATAGTTATGGAGAAAATAGCTCAGACAATTCGTAGGTATTTGAAAGAGAGAGATGGAAAGTAGCATGAACATATTTGCAGACAACTATGTGCTGCTATTGGAGGATGTGAATGAATGGCTACCAGGGGTACTAGAAATTTCAGTAAATTGTGTTAGGAGTCTGCGTTATATTATATTATATTATATTATATTATATTATATTATATTATATTATATTATATTATATTATATTATATTATATTAATTTATTAGTGAACAAAAATTAAATGGTTTGGGTAATGATGTTGTAGTTGGGGTTCTAGCTTATGAGATAGACAGCAACTAGTCCCAGTGATAAGATGTGCAAATACTATGTGATCAATATTTTTGGAGCTGGAAAAAGGAAGGATTAGAAACAGGAGGTTGAAGTCAGGTAGAAATTTAAGGGATGTAGCATGCCAGATATCAACTGGCAATTGTGATGGGACACTTGGGAGGAAAGGAAACAATGCAAGGGGGAAGATTCAGTTTATATAAAGAGAAATACAGACAAAGATGCTGCTATTTGCTTAGGAGGGTAATTACAGCAAGTAGAATTTGAGCACTGTAAAGTTTATCATTTGGCTGAGGGGGTGACACATGGAATATATATACGGATAAGCTAAGAGAATGGAAAGAAAAGAGATTATAGGCTCATAGGTTCATACTAGGCTATCTGCCCTAGGGCATTTATAAGCCTAGCCAGAATGTGTTTGGCTTTCACCACCCATTTTAAATTATTTTGCTATGCCCTTTTTCGAGGTTAGTATACTGTGCCTCTGTCTAACAGTGACACAGAAGTGATACCCGGGGTAAACCTACGATCTCCCATCCACTCATCAAGATTCCTCTTGAAGAGAGAGTCAGTGAGGGACTCTGCCTAACCTGGACTGGGATTTTATTCCAGAGTGAAGGGAGCCTCTGGGTTATGAATCTGTCCCTCCAGCATGTCCTATTTATTTCAGTGCTGAGGTTCAAGTCTCTCGAGCGCGTAGCTCGATGGGATTTGGATTTTCTGAGGTGCAGCATGTCCATTAATTCCGGGTTGAACATGGCTTTATACATCAGGCACAGATCGCCTCTGAACAGGCGGTATGCCACTGAGTAGAGCTGGAGTTTCTTTAACCAGGCAGCATATGGCATCTGTTTGAGCCCTTTGATCCTCTTGGTGAGGTACTTTTGGGGTCTTTCCAGTTGCTGCAGGTGTCTGGTAAGGTACATCCCAAAAGGGGCATTGTACTCAATTATGGGCCTGATGAGGGATGAGTAAAGGGACACAATGACCTCCCCTGATCTAGATGTGAATCCCTTCATGATTAGGTGGGCTGTATAAAATGTTTTTCTAACCACTTTGGCCACGTGGTTGTCAAATGAGAGATTGCTATCAACTTGGGTCCCCAGGTCCCTAATTACTTCTTCTGTACTCAATGGATTACCACCTATGTGGTAATTTGTGGGCACTTTGTTTTTGCCAAAGGGGATGACTATACACTTTTTGGCATTTAGCTTGAGGCCATGGCTCTGGCACCAGTTGTCTGTTTCTATGAGGCCCTTTTGGAAGATGCTTGCGGCGGCTGGAGAGTCGATTATGGCACCCAGTTTGCAGTCATCTGCGAACTTGGTCAGCCACAATCCTTCCGTGTTAGCCTGTACCTCCGAGAAATATATACCGAACAAGAGAGGTCCCAGGACTGAGCCTTGTGGGACACCACTTGTAACTGGTTTGGAGTCTGACATGGCTACAACAATTCTAACCATGTGGGTTCTGTCCTTGAGCCAGTTTGCAATCCATCTAGTGACATAGGTGTTTATATTTAAGCTGGTGAGCTTATCTATAATGCCCGAGTGGGGTATTGTATCGAAGGCTTTTGTGAGGTCCAGGTAGGCTGTGTGGACCACCTTCCCCTCGTCAATGGCCTTGGTGACTGTTTCAAAGAAATCAACCAGGCTTAAGATGCAGGATCTGCCCTTAACAAAGTTGAACTGGGTAGGATCCAGTGTCTGTAGGTCCCCAATATCTTTATTTATGAGGTCCATGATGATCCTTTCCATAGCTTTGCAGACCAAGCTAGTCAGGCTTATGGAGCGATAGTTTCCAGGATCCGTTGAGGCACCACCTTTATGGAGAGGGACCACTGTTGCTGTACGCCACTCTTTGGGCACATATCCTGTAGTAAGGCTGAGATTGAACAGTAGTTTTATGTTTGGGTTTAGCTCTTCTTGGAGTTCATGTAGGACGCAGCTCGGGACACCGTCTGGTCCCATTGATGCTGTGTTTTTTGCTTTGGAGAGGGCGGCTCTTACCTGAGCATCTGAGATGTCAGCGGGGCAGCACTCTGCTGGGATAGATATTTGCCCTTTTGGTGGGGGGGGGGAGAAGTTTGCGCTGAACCTGTCAGCTAGGATGTTGGCAATGTCTGTGGACTCAGTGTATTTTTTGTCATTTTGGACTAATTCTGAGCATATCTGGGAATTACCACCCAGGTTCCTAACATAACTAAAGAAAGCCTTGTGATTATCCTTAGTGCCCTGTGCAATTTTTCTCTCGAAACTGGCCTTAGACAATTTTATGAGTGCCCGTAGTTTTTTGCTAATACTGATCAGTGATGCCTTCCCTTTTTGGGATTTTGCTCTATCATTTAGTAGCTTCCTCCTTCTATTGTATAGTTTGTTTATGGCTGGGGTCCACCAGACATGATGTCTGCCTTTGGAGGATTGGGTCTTGGTTTTATTTGGGATCGCATGATCCATGCATTTCTGAAGGTGTTCATAGAATGCGTTTATAAAGGATTCTGCGGTCTGGGCCGTATTTTCCACAGGCCCGGGGGTTTTAAAGGATTCCACCTCGGTTTTGAGGAGTGTGAAATTTGCTTTAGAGAAGTTTTTCACTGTGATTTTCTGGGCAGGGGGTGGGGTCGGGATGTGAATATCCAGTGAGATTAGTTTATGGTCTGATCGTACCAGTGAGGGATACACTTCTGGTCTGGAGCATAGAGTCCTCATGTTGGTGATGATCAGGTCCAGTATGTTTTCCCCTCTTGTGTGAGTGGTAACAAGTTGTTCCATAGCATTTGAGTTTATAAATTCTAGGAATCTTTGGGCTAGGGTGTTGGAGCTAGAGGCCACAAAAGTTCCTCACCAAAAGGATAAAGGGTCTCAAACATCTGTCCTATGCTGCCCGACTGAAAGAACTCCAGCTCTATTCAGTCGCTTACCGCTTGCTCAGAGGTGACCTTTGCCTAACATACAAGGCCATGTCAAACCCAGATTTGATGAATATGCTTCACCTCAAAAAATCTAGATCCATCAGAGCCACAAGGGCAAGAGACTTAAACCTCGACACGGCTATTAATAGGACGTGCTGGAGGGATAGATTCATCACCCAAAGACTCCCTATGCTGTGGAATAAAATCCCGGTATATGTGAGGCAGAGCACCTCGCTGGCCTTGTTCAAGAGAAATCTTGACCAATGGATGGGAGATCGCAGATATACCCCAGGGATTACCTCAGTGTCACTGCTCGACAGAGGCACAGCAAAATAATGGGTATAGTTCCCCATACTAAAGGGGTGGCGTAAGCCACAAAACTATGGGCTAGGCTTGTAAATGCCCTCGGGCAGATAGCCTAGTATGAACCTATAATGCTCCCAGTCTATGTTTGGGTAGTTGAAGTCGCCCAATATAATGGTGTTTGGAGAGACCTTCATATTTTCCAGTGTTCTCAGGAAGGCCGAGTGGGGTTCCTGGGTTTGGGAGGGTGGTCTGTAGCAGGCTATAAACTGGAAGGCAGTTTTACACACTGTTAGTTGCACATGGATAGTCTCTGATGCTTTGTGCTTTGCCACCAACCTGGAGGTGTGGGTATCTTTGATGAATATCTATACTCCCCCTCCTTTTGTGGTTTGGTCCAAGTTTTGGGGCTGAAAAGCATGGTATGAGGTATAACCTGGTAGTGCTGGGGTGCTCTCAGGAGCCCTAAACCAGGTTTCTGTTACTGCACAGATATTGATGTTCTCCATGCTAAGGAGAGTTTCGAGTGAGTGCATCTTGAAGTTTAGACTTCTGGCGTTGAGTAGCATTACTCTTAGTTTGTTATCCCTTGTGATACCTATGGAGGTGGGTTTATCTTTTGAGCCTTGCCTAAAAAAGGCACTATGGGGGTAGCAAGAGCCTTTGCCAATATCCGAAAGCCCAGGGGTGACAGGTGCAAGCTGTCCCTAGCAAAGCATCGTGGCTTGTCGAGCATATCATCCCAAGCTGACAGGCAGTGGATCCCCTTTGAATGACACCAGTACTTAAGCCAATTGTTGAAATTGATCATCTTGTCTTCATATTGTGGCATCATTCTTGGTGAGGGTAAGATGCTGCTCAAGGTCAGGGTCATACCGGCCTGGGCTACATGCTCAGAGAGCTCCTTTATGTCTCTTTTCATGTAGTCCAGGGAGGTATGTCTCAGGTCATTCACACCAGCATGGACAATGACTGAGTCATATTTGTACTTGCCTTGGAGTGACCTGAGTGCTTGTGTTATGTGGCGGATCCTAGCGCCCGACAGGCTGCTCACCGTGACCCTCTCCTTGTTCAGCCTGGTGAGCAGGACGTCAGTGTGCCTGACGATAGAGTCACCTATTACAAGTGTATCAGGCATGTTGTTGAGTCTTACGGGCTGTGACTGTTCGGCACACTGGCTTTGTGAGATATGTGTTGAACGTGTTTTGTTTTGGGGTAGCGGTTGCTTGGGTGTCTGCTTTGGAGGTCTCTGCTGCTTAGGAAGATCTTTATTTAGAGCCTCCGAGTATGTTTTTGTGTGATTATGCATTTGGTTTGCTGTCGTGGTAGGTCTATGTGAGACTGGAATTGTAGTGAGTGTGGTTTCCTTCTCCTCCTGACTGGTTATGCCAGTACTGAGTTGAGAGAGCTTAGCCTCCAGTTTGGCTATATGGTTGCATCTCTCACATATTTTGGAATTTGTTGGGAGGAGGAGAGGGTTGTCTGTGTACATGAGGCAGTTGTAACATTGCCTCAAGATTCCCAGATTCACCAGCTGGACCAGAGAGGAGATTGACAACTGACCTTTGGACATGCTAGAATAATATTGGGAAATCCTTAATAATTGAAAACAAGGGCCAGTGGGGAGTGAGGGTATAGTGCTTTCAATTTTTAGTGCTGACTTATATAATTGCTTTAGTGAGCAAGTGCCAGGTAACTTAAGTGCAATGTGTTACAGGTAACTTAAATGCAAAAACGACAAACAGTAACTTTCTTTCAAGTGAAACAAGGAAATAAGTACAGTAAGTAATGCAGATATCACTAGTGATCCACAGAAGCGCTGAGAAGCTGCGTATTAGGTGGAATTAGTGTTCCAGAGAAATAACAAGCAAACAAACAACAAGCATATAAACAAAGCTAGATTCAGCAGGCCTGGATCTAGTCTATGCTACGGCAAACAAGGTGTACCAATTTCAATAAGATACAGTTCAAATATTAAGGCACTATAAACCTTTAACCAGAAATTCCCAGCTCAGAAGAGCAGAGTCCAGCCTCTTCTCCCACAAGAGTGCAGACCACAACCTTCTTAATGTAAAATAACTGGCCTGAAGCCCAAGTGCTTAAACCAGAACTAATACACTTTAAGAATAACAGACACTGGGCTCTCAATCAGCAGTTCCCAACTTAGAAGGATGAAAGCTACCTGTCATGCCACCACAGTGCATGCCACAAACCTTCCTAATGTAAAACAACTGGTCTGAAGCCAAAGTGCTTAATCCAAAAGACTTAGAATGATAGCTACACTTTAATCAAGTTACTACCAAGCAGTAATAAATACAATTGAATACTTTAGAGAATGCCTGCATTAGTGCTCAAGTTACACAAACAAAGCTAGATCCAGCAGGCCCGAATCCAGTCTATGCCACAGCAAACAAGGCGCACCAACTTCAAGTAAGAAGCAGTTCAGATATGCATGCACTACAAGCCTTTAACCAGAAATTCCCAGCTCAGAAGGGCAGAGTCCAGCCTCTCCTCCCACAAGAGTGCAGACCACGAACCCTCTTAATGTAAAATAACTGGCCTGAAAGCCCAAGTGCTTAAACCAGAATTAATACACTTTTAGAATAACAGACACTGAGCCCTCAATCTGCAGTTCCCAACCTAGAAGGATGTAAGCTACCTCTTCTGCCACTACAGTGCAGACCACAAACCTTCTCAGTGCAAAACAACTGGTCCGAAGCCCAAGTGTTTAAACCAAAAGGCTTAGAATGAGTTACACCAAGCAGTAATAAATACAATTGAGTACTTTTAAGATGATGCAAAAGTAAAATAAAGTAGGTAGAAACACAAGTACAGTAAAAGCAGATGAAATTTTTTTTTTTTTCTGAACAAGTGTTGAGATCAAAGAAACAGATTTGAGTGCTGAAACTAGAAAACTGGATAGTTATAAGAAAAAGAACTAAGCTAGAAGGCTTCCCTCCAACACAGAAGGGCTTGGGGGCTCAGAAGCCTACAAATAGTCTATACCACTTAACAGGAAAGGCAGGAAACAAGCTTAAATTTTTTTTTTATGTTTCCCAGATGCTCTCTTTGTACACAGTAGGAGTGCCTGAAATCAGAATATGATCTCACTGCACTCAGTTGAGTGAGCAAATGAGATGGGCCCAGAAGGAGTATCCAAACACAAGTTTACAAGAGGGGCGGGCAGTTTCAAGGCCACTAAGATTAACACCAAAACAAAAACAGGGACGGTGGGTGGGACTAACTGAAGAGCAGAGTCAAAACTTCCAGTTCAGTTAATATTCCTGCAACACAGTTAAAATCAATTTAAATACTGTATTTTTTGAAAAAAAAGTGCAGATAAAGGTACTTAAATTCTCTTATACGTCCAGTTGAATACAGCAAGTTCTTAGCCGGCCAAAGCTGAGGTTTTTAAGCAGAAAATATTTCACACTGTACCACTTAAATAGGCGAGGACAGGAAATCAAAGATATTATATAGAGTATGTAGTTTAAAGAAAGCAGGAACAAAAGTTCTTTTTGGAGTTTTAGACATTATGGAAAAAGTGTAAATTAAGAGATGGCAATAGGTTAGCTGACAATTTTATAGTTACTAAAATGAGAAGGAACAAAAAGAGCAGGACTGAGACCAATCAGACAAAAGGCAAGAGTGTTAATAAACAAAGCTGGTTTTGGATCAAGAAAGGAAGATTTGGGGGGCATATGCAGATATTTGATTGAAAGGAGATGCTTGAAGAAAAGGCTAACTAGAGAATAGATGGAACAGAGAAAGAGAAATTCAATGTAGAGATGAAGTATGGGGAGAATGCTGTCTAGTAGTAAAGAGGTTAAGGGGACTGGCTCCAGTGCATGGCTCACAGTTAAGGCTGACGTGTCACTGGTACAGGATGCCTAACAGACTAAGTGATGAATGGTACTGGGAGGGAGCAGCATGCTGGGAGTGTGAAAACAAGGAGAAGATAACTTGTATATGTGGTGGACTTGCTTTAAGGTGTGGAATTTATGGAGGGCAGTAGGAACGCTTTGGTCTAGGGTGTTTGGGAAAGAGATAGAGGACACATTTATTCTGTCCGTTTGGAGTTCAGGAGGGTGGACAAAAGTGGTTCAGAGAGGAGAGCACTAAACTGCTGTATGTGGCAGGATAGATGAAAATGTAACTGCAATGGGTGGCAAAGCTTTGGAGGTAGAGGAGGTTCGAAAGAGGAATTTAAAGGAATGAGTGAGGAAAACAGAGAGATGAGTGAGATAAAATGGTGCAAAAGACTGGTGGTAAGAAGTGGTATTGTATGTCAGGATGTAGGTACCTGAGTGGAACATAAGAAATGGTGTCAAAAGGATATAGTGTGGCTAAATAAGTGAAATGGTAGAAAGTGGATACTATGAGATAAGCGAGGGAGACTGGGTTTATAAGAGCAGGAATCACTAGTACATAAGATGCAGAGGAACAGAATATCATAGGGGAAGCCATCTGCACTAAAGACTCTTGGATACCAAAGTATTTAGTTATGGAACATAAGAAGTAAGCTAAGAATATTACACTTCGTAGTTGGGATTCTAAAATGTTCTTTCTGATTATTATTATAAATAAACATCTAGAATGTCAATGAATATATGTTGAGTACTACAGTTTCTTCTCTTTATTTGTGTAATTAAAATCCCACCAAATTAAGGAAATGTACTCTTGTCTGTATTTTAAATGTAACATTATCTAGTTCTGCCTTGGTTTCCTTGACCTTTTTATGTGCTATGCTAATTAAGTCTGTGTTTCTTTGGTGATTGCCTGAGGCCTCTGTGTATAATTTTACAATGGCTTCTTGTCTCTTCGGTATTTCCACTTGCATCAGTGCCTGCTCCTGACATTGTGTACAAGATTTCGAAGCAGTTTAACTTATAACCTTTCCCATGCATCCATCTTCTTCAGACCGGTGTACCTGCAGTCAGTATTCCTGCTGCACACCAGGCAGCTGGTCGTTGTCTGATGCACTATCACTTGGCAATCAGATAAAGTAACAAATCATAAACCTACATTATGACAGCTCTTGCTTTAATTAGACAGTACACATTCAACACCATAGGAACTTTCTTTAATTTCAGTTACACTGAGTACAGTATATAGGCTTCTGGGAACACTGTATACATATATCACACCTAGTCTAACCCCTTCCTCCCTGGTCTTCAAACAGCTCCCGTACAATAACAGTCTTTTTAAAGGCCTACAAAGTACCTAACAGGCTTCCAAAAGAAAGACTATGGATCAACACAAATATAAACAAAAAACTTTTTAGATATATCCGCAGTAGCTTGCTTAAACAGAAACAGGCAACGACAACAAATCCATATATCTTTTATATAGGCATTCGGTATCTAAATGAATATAATGTTTCAAAACAGCATTCAACCAAAATATTCCTTAACTGCCATTTTGGTAGAATTGGTCACGTGGGTATTATTTTTGTAGAGTGTTAAGTGACCCTCTTCACCCTCATTGGGTGGTCCTTACCTACATACCTTAAGTCATTAACTTTTTGCATATATTGCAATTTTGGGATTATGCAGTCTTACAAAAGAGGGAATGTCTTTTGGGAATTCAGAACTGTGATCTAGAAATAGCAGGGATATAGGAGGTATAGAGGACATGTTACTACAAACATTATATATCAGGGGACCACTTTAATGCAAACAACAACCAGTTTGGCAAAACATTTGTTCAATTATTTTTGGTGACTGCAGTTTCTGAAAAATGGTGCTTATGGAGATGTTGTATAATCAGATCTGCATAGTACCTAGCAGAAACTTCCAAATATATAACAATTTTTTGAAGCTTAATTTATACTGAATGTAATGTTTAGATTTGCCAGTACTCAGCTTTCCTCTCCTGGTGTCCTAGAATGACAGACAATGAGTGAATAAATGGGGGAGTGTGGAGAGAGAGACTTGATGGTCATGGGAAGAATGAGGCCAGAAATATATATGTAAAAATATGTACATGGCTCATACAAATCAGCTCAGTGCCTTACAAATGCACCCACCAGTAAAGGAGCTCTTACCAGCTTATTTTACATTTAACACATTGTGCTCACGTCAGAACCTTCATACCCTCCTTCCATGTCTTCCTCTCCCTGCCAAGACACCAGCCAGTGCACAGTATAATCTGGTTCTCCTCACGGATAATGGCTGACCTATTTCTCCCAGGTGATAAACAGGAAGAACCGATGGTTAAGCAAAATGCAAAGAATAATCTTGTTTTGTACAGGTTCACAGGTATTCACTCAAATAATAGTAAGAGTAGTAAAATAACTTGTAAAATAACTTGTTCTTAACTAGTGGTAATCTGCTCAGTGCCTGTCAGGCAAACATAATAATGTAAGAAATCTGCAGCCTTTTTTAAATTGAATTTATATTTCCTCTTTAGGCAAATATTTAGGAGTTTGTTGTTTATAAATGAAACATCTGAATACCCTTAATAAAGAAAAAAAGATTGCATAGTTTTTAGATATCAATTCTGGCATTCAAGTGTTTGAGAATAGATACTGTATTTTGAAGTCTTCATGTATTTACATGATCTGGTATATTAGATAGCTTGCTTGTTGGTAAGTAACCCATGAATACTGACCACCCCATTGTGGTTTGCAATGATGCTGTTTTTTTTTTTTTTTGATAGGAGGTTTCATTCTAATTCAATATGCTGTTGACGATTTTGCTTTCTGGAGTTTAGACTGAGCTGTATGACATTTGCTTACATGTGCTCAGTTGATTTGTGTATAATTCTCTAATAACCCAAGCTGGAACCCATCCTTATTGTCAAAGGACAAAAGAATATAAGTAATACTGAATGAGATGCCACACTATCACAAGTTTTTGTTTATTTAAAAGGCTGTTGTCAGGATACCTTTTCATACTGGTTTTCAATGTACCCGTGATTATTTCTGTTACATACATAATTGCAGATTTTGAAGCAGGAAATCTTGATGACTCTTGCAACATATGATTCAATGACTTTGATAACACTGCTTTTTGTAGACCATTTTTAAATTCACACATATGTAAAGGTTCCCAGTACACCAAACTCTTTAAGCACTATTTTATAATATTTTATTTGAAATGTATTAACTGGGTAGACCCATTGCCCCTGTGGACCTTTTTTGGGGAAGTCCCATAGAGTTAAAATATTCACATAGAACAAGCAGTAATATATGTACCAGTTGAATACTTCAAACACTAAGAGGACAAACAGACATTTAATAATTTAAGAGCGTGGGTCATCATCTTAAGGTGCCCACAAAAGGTCATTGAATATTTGTCATGGGATGCTTTCTCCTGGTAAGATAGCAGTTAGCCTGCACATCTATTTTGTGAATGAGATGTAATCTTTGAAAGCAGGGGTGCAACTCAGTTCTCTAATTTGTCTGTGTAAGGAAACCTTTAATATGGACTAGGCACATGAGAAACTATGGTCCCCAGCTCTGTAGGCAAATGTGGTTGCAAAAAAAAGAAGCCCTGGAGGTGTGCAAGTCCAAGGAGGTCAGTACTGTTGTAGGAGGTTACGTAAAGTTAGATAAAGTTAAGAAGGTGCATGTGGCTACAGAAAGGCATGGGAAAGTTGGATATAAGTCAGTCTATCAATTCACATCAGCCACTCACAGAGTCACAAAAAGGAACAGCGATGAACCTACCAAGCAACCTTTTGGGAAGCACACTAGAGCACATTAAGTAGGATACAGTCCTTATTGATACTTTTACAAATTATGTGCAATAGGTAACAACATGTCAAAAAATTTGTTCCTGGCTTTCAGCAGCTATATGATGAAAGACTAGCTCAGAACATTGCATGTTTTAAGTAGTTGTGCAGTATTTTTAACCCTTGCATTTTAGACTGGCTAATTTATTTATTTTTTTTTCATGTGTCATATCTATCTTTGCAACCTGGTTTCATGAGGGATTTTTTTATTTTCCTGTGAAAGATTGGTTTGTGGTGTTGAACGTTTCTTCTTTTTTTTAGATTCCAGTCTCCGTTTGCAGTGAAAACTGTCCAGTGGGTCACCGAAAGGCGAGTATGACTGGACAACCCATCTGCTGCTATACCTGTATTCCATGCTCTGAGGGGGAGATTGCTAATCAAACTGGTGAGTATGCATTCATTCTATACCATAAAGTACAAAACATAAGCAATTAAACAAATTAAGAAGTGTTGTGCTTTACTACCACATTTATCTATGATATTTATTAGTTTTGTATGGTATCTTTTCTCCAGCTGTCCTATCCAATTTACATATAATGTTCATCAACAAGGCCTCCCTTTGGATCTGGACACCAGAAGTCAACTTTACAGCTATTTATGCTATTGTATGTAAATATTTATTTGGTTATCTTTGAAGACAGCATCAGATCCCCTTTGGTAAACCACTGAACTTGATGACATTTTGTCATTTCAGGTTAATAAGAACTGCACAACATCCTGCTAGGATCACAGTGCCATGCATCCATATTCACTGCTTTATTCTGAGTCCCTAATACTATCACCATGCAAATGTGTAACACTTGCTTACATTCTAATCAAAAGTTACAGAGTTTCTGCCATGCCATCTGAGCCTCCAACAGGTCAAAAGGAAACATTCATCCTCAAAACACACACACACACACACACACACACACACACACACACACACACACACACACACACACACACACACACACACGCACACACACACACACACACACACACACACACACACACACACACACACACACACACACACACACACACACACACACACACACACACACACACACACACACACACACACATACACACACACTTGGAGCTACTTATCATTATGAGGAACATGGTGGCAGCAAACCAAGAATGTAGACCAGTCTTCTGTCCCCATGTCATCTTATGGTATCATAGGTTCATAGGTGTGTACTAGGCTAATGGATCTGGAGCCTTTACAAGCATAACCTATAGGATTACCCTGGCATCATGCCACCCGACCTTAGTAGTAGATCCAGTGGAGTGATCCCTGGTATGAACTTTCTATTTCCCATCCACTCATCAAAATGTCTCTTGAAGAGGGCCAGGCATTTCCAGGAAAGCAGAGAGGGATAATACCTCCAACATGTCCTGAGTCTGCATCAGGCCTCCTTCCAGTTGACTGTGCTTGGCGCACCTCCCAAAGGAGATGCCTAAGAGCATTCTTACAAGGTTCCCAAGTGACTTTAGACAACTTGTCTTAACACAGAGGAGCAGTGGCTGTGGTGTGAGATTGTCCTAGCTTGTTAGGCTCTCTCTGTCACAGGGAATGAGCCTGGCTGCACTGTGAAAGAACATCATTTCTGTTATATATATATCCATGTCCTCATCTTTCAGTCACTACCACATGTATTTGGTCATATGCACCCATCTGTCCTTCTATCCATCCATAATCCCTTTCTTCCATTTTTGCATATGTGGTTGGGGTAGTCATTTCAACAGTTCCAATCATCTAGAGCCAATGTTCACACCACAGGGTGGCTAGTATGTGAGGATAGAAAAAAAAGATGCACCAGTAAAATGTGCCAGTTCAGCCCAGTGCTTGCAGTATTGCCTTCATTGCACACCATCCTTTGATCAGTCTTATGATCCTCTCTGTCTTTAAGTTCTATGCAATTAAGTAGCTCGGCTGGCTTGGATTTACAAACACTCTGTCCCTCTTTTAGATGAAAATGTCTGATTACATTTTCTATGGACTGAACATGTGGATGATAATGGAAAACACCAGACTGTGCCAGTGTTTGCATAACATTCAGAATGTTGTGACTGTTGCTTAACATTCTCACCATTTCTGAAGACAGGAGGTAGTGCATATCACTATTTATCTTGATTCCAGTGTTTATTTTTCTGAAATTCAGTCAAAGCTCATTAATATTCTGAAATGTGAATGCTGATTGGACAAACTGATCAGTATGCCCATTGTAATTTCAGAATTACTCATGTAAATGATTTTGATAGCCTGAATCTCACTAGTCAGTAGCCATGGTGATATACCAGCTACCGAATTGCGAACTATAGTTTTCAACTAGAAACATGGATAAAGCTAAAAATAAAGGGTAGAAAGAGACCCAAATCAGGGACATTTTTTTAACTATTTCTCTTATTTTACATATAAAAAACTAATAGAACAACAGGTTTCATATCAACACACATTTTTCTCAATAATAAGTATGAAACACTTAACATCTGGCATTACTGACAGATTATAATCTTTAGTGATTTATCAGAGGGAAAAAAAAACATCAGACATTTAGGGCCAGATTCCAAAAGAGTTTCTCTCAGTGTAAGTCTTCCCTACTTCCAAAAGACCTGCTCCCATTGTAAGTGACTTACTTTGATATAGGCCTTTCTATAAGAAGGCTTACACCAGAGGCCAGATTCCAAATTACCTCATCTCAGCCTGCTCTCATTGTAAGTGGTCACTTACACTGAGAACAAACCTTTTGGAACTGTGCCTTTTATGAAAGACATGGCAAAACATGCGGTACAAACAGTGGCATTTGAGATATGTGTGCCAAATGGACAGACAGATCTCTCAACCTTCTACTTGCAGAACTGATGACAAATTCAGAGCTATTCTGGGACACTTTTTAAAATATTAGTAGAATTACCTTCAGAAATTGACAGAATAAGAGAATGTGAATTAAAATGAATTTTCAAAAGTAAAAAACATCTGTAACTCTATTTGTTGTCATTATTTATAATGTGCAACCCATCTCCCTTTCTCCCTAAATTAGAAGTTTCAGGATGGATTATGAGGGACTGAGCAAAATTTTGAGCCAAAATCAGAGACAGCTGAAAGCTATGTTCATCGATAATGGAACATTCTTGAAATTGCTGTTATTACCTTTAGTGGAAATAATTTGAGGTGATAACAGAGAACATCGGAGCTCATATAACTATACCTCTTGCTATTCTGGTTCTGCACTTATGTGTGGTCCAGCATTCTCCATTATCCTCAACAGATGCCCCTCCAAACAGTGTGCCATTCAGTGGTACATCCCTGCGCATTATCTCAGGTCTGAATTACAACAGCCAGCTGAAACTACTGAATCTCTGATAGTATATGGTTCTTTTTGCACCATTACCTCATATGTCTGTGCCATCTTTCCTCCAGTTCTTAGCCGTTGCAACTTCCTATTCTACTGTTATTCTTCTCCACTTAATATGTTGAATCCTTCCCTACCCTTTATCTTCTCCTTCTCCTTCCTTTCAACTTCCTTCTCTTTCTTCTGCTGCCTTACTATCTCTCCACACCTTCCTATTTTCATTTTCTCCTTTGTATATCCCCTAACCTCCCAAATGAGATCTCATATACCTGAGATGGTGGTAACTTTATCTCAGATGACATCTTTTAATATCTACACTGGATGAAACATTCCCCCAGATTTACTATTCCTCCATGCAGGACTAGCTTAGTCCTGCACAGAGGCAGCCGTTAAGGAGCAGGACGGCAGCATGCCATGCATAGTAATGAGGAGTGCTGCCTGAGCTCCTAATCTTACAGGGAGCATGTAAGAGTGTAGGGGGCATGTCTGAGAGCAGAGCGCTCAGAATATACACGCCCTCGCAGTGAAGAACAGCAAAAAGAGGTAAGACATGAGTGAGATGGCTCATAGGTGTCCGCATGTCCCCACCAAAAGTCCCCCTCATGTACAACAGCAAAAGTATACAGAAATAAAATGAACAAACCCATGTATTTTTTTTTAAAAATCCGATGAAAGCTAACCATAGGTGCGTGGGTGTGCCCATCCCTTAGCTATGGTTAATGCAGCTTAAATGGCTGAAGAGGATAACAAGGAAGACATATGCAACTGAAGCAGCATAGCAATAGTGTAGTGGGCAGAGCATTTGCCTTACGAGCAGGCATTCCCGGTTCGAGTCCCACTGCAGCACATACCATTTTCCATGGCAAAGAATGTTATGACTAATATTTATGTTGCCTAATCCACTAAATAACACATATTTATGAACTGGAGTACTGCAGTAAATGCACATGTGAAGTGTCAGTATCATAATGAATAAAGCACTAGTAAGCAGGTTTAAGCACCAATAAGCAGTAGTAAGCATATTTAAGCACTAGTAAGTGGGTTTAAGCCCTTTTGCATGGGGGTAAACAATGCACACACAGGTTAAGCAATTCTGAAGCTAACTCTCTGTAAGCATATGTAACCAGAGGTTACCATTGCTTTCCCCTCGTGCAAACCCACACAAACTCACTTACAAATGCTCAAAAGTGCCTTAATCAGTCTGTCTTGAACCCAGTACCCTACACACCATAGTCACAGTAGTTAACCACCAAGCCATCACAAAAGTACAGAAGAATGAGGTATCAGCTAACAAGTCTTCACCATAGTAAAATCAAACAGAACCTGTGAAAGGAATCAGTATACAGCCATATGTGCCTTAGCCCACTACATAACATAAATATGTGAACTAGAGTACAGCAGTAAGCCCAGATGTCAGGTGTAATTGTAATAGAGTGTTGAAGTCCCCAATAAAACACAAGGACCCCATGCAGTGTACATACACATGAGTCATGGATACCAGGCATACATATAAGGTGTAATGAATAATAAATCAATGCCAAAAAGGAATTATAATGCAAAGTCTAATGGAAGCAATGCAAAGCATTGCACAGGCCAGCTTAGGAGGTGTAAGCAATGTGTGCCCAGAGGTGTAACCCTTTAAACAATGCCAACCCTAGGTAAGCAGGTTTGCCCATAGCCTAGCCTTTTCAAAACTGGCCAATCATGGAAAATTGTGGGAATATCACCCCTACTTAAACCCAAGAAGCAGGAATACATCTCATAACTGGTTATAGCTTCACCTTGCAGGCACCATGTCAGGGAGGGGAGATGGTGTGCTCTTTTGGGCGCAGCGCTGGTGCATCCAGGAGTCCAGAATCATGGCAGGACTCCTTGTCAAACACCATGATCAGAGACTGCTGCAGGGCTGGTACCAGGGCTCCCAATATACGGCGGAGGCCTGGAACCATCTCACCTGTGACTTCACCAGTGCCACTGGCATACCCTGAACTGGTGAGCAGGTCAGGCATCACTATGCCAACCTGAAGTGATGTAAGGGGGACCTCTTGGAGCAGTGGATCCAAGAGGCTAGAGCAGCAGGGGATATTCCAGTTGTGTGTAAGTATCACCCCACTATGTGTGTAATAATTGCCAGCTCATGTATATCATGGATAGGTATGGCTAAATATTCCTCTTATGTCCCCCACAGCTGCAATGGAGTGGGCAGCGAACCAGGAGGCTCATGTCAGTCACCTGGCGAGGTTGCGATGTGAGGCAGGTCAGTAATACTCATGCTTTTACTGTCATAGGAAATAAAACTAAAAGTAGTAGTAAATCAGTTGCCTGTATAAAACCTGTATTGTTCAAGGCAAGTACTGCATACACTGGAGAATATGGCAGGAAGAGTCTCATATAGTTTGTATATAAATAAAAGCGTAATAGCCTGACAATAAAGGTCTAACTGCTGGACTGAATATGTATACTCTGGTACCATATGGTAATGTAGATTTGCAATAATGTAATAGTACAGTTGTATTAAGCATTATTACCCACACCGTGCACCATAAATTGAATGTGTAGGAATGCCTGTATATGACTGGTGTAACCCCTAGAGGCCATTTAGGACAACTGAGAGACACATAGAAAACAGGGAAAATGCAGATAACAAAACCCAAATAGCACATGCAACTGAGATGTGAACTGTTGCTTTTTTAGCACACACAGCCATGGTTCGAATCTTGCCAGTGGTAGTAGTCTGCATACAGAATCATACCCACAACTGTACAGATATGTCCAGAATGTCCAGTAAAGTGGCCCATATCTGTTGCCTATCAACCTGTCCCCCTGGGAAAATAGTTGAATGATCCCAGACGTATAGGCAGCAAGGAGGGAATGCAAGTGATTGACACACATCTATGAGAACAAAGCTGGCACACTAGCAACTCCCCAAAACCTTATGAGACTAAGAAGCTACATATGTCCCATTTATACCCCAACTTGTCAAGCTGTAGCCAGAGTGTGTACACTAAAAGAGTGAGATGCATGTGCATAATAGTATTGTGGAATCATCTGGTACTGTGTGTGGGAACATTCAGGTAGTGCTAACAAACATTTCTCCCACAGGTCTGCCAGATACCAACACTGTGCCCAGAAATACAAGAATAATACCCTGTACTGGTACTGTTTACATTGGTATTGCATGGCATTGCGACTGATGCAGTTGCTCTGAATAATGAGGTATTACTCATCACTGTTGCCCACTCTGTCCTACAAAATATCACTGTCTAGGAGATCTGTATAAGAGTGTTGTAATACAAGGTCAGAATGCAAAAGCACAGGGGATTAATAAGACAGAAAGCAGATAGGAGATATACAGCAATATCTATATAGCAGACACAACTGTGATGGACACTGTTTAAGTTGTAGCAGACACAGCCATGGTCTGAATCCTGGGAGTGGATGTAGGCTGCATACAGAATCATACCCCACAACTATACAGATGAGGCCAGCATGTCCAGTATATGGGCCCATATCTGCTGCCTGTCTCCCTGTCCCACTGGTAAGTCTGTGTGATGATCCCAGATGTTTAGCCAGCAAACAGGGAACACAAGTGATTGTCAAACATCTATGAGAGCAAACCTGTCATTGTAGCAACCCCTGAAACTGTTAGGAGAGTAATATGCCAAGTATGTCCTATCAACACCCCCATGTTGTCAAGCTGTGACCAGAGTGTGTACAGTAACAGAGTGAGATGTATGTGCATAATACTAATGTGTAATCTGGAAGTTTGTGTGGCAACAGTCAGGTAGTGCTAACAAATATTGCTCCCACTGGTATGTCGGACATGAACACTGTGCTGAGAAATAAAGAGCATTATAACCTGTACTGGTACTGTTCACTCTGGTATTGTAGGGAATTGTGAGTGTTGCAGTTTCTCTGAATAATAAAGTATCACTGATCACTGTCACCCACACTGTGCTACATAATATAACTGTGTAGGAAAGCATGTATATGTATGTGTCAGGTCACTAAAGGTTGAAGAGGGCAATATTCTAGATATGTCCCGGCACACCTGCATGTAGTCAACACATGGCCAGAGTCTGTGCAGAAAGAGTTGGATAGCTATGTGCACAACATCAATCTGGAGTCTGAGAGTATGGGTAGAAACAGTTAGTTAGTGTTAAAAAACATTCCTTCCACAGGTATACCAGGTAAGAGGTGTATACTGCAGGTAAAACCAGTTCATGTCTAATAATGATGACAGCCATATCACTAGCCAAACTAAGGCTATAGAGTAGTGTAATAAGACTTGTAAGGTACAGATAACAGCACTGACTAGGAAAGTAATGTGGACAACAGGAATATACTAGTTGTTAATTGACATCTTTATCTCCCCCCACCATATCTCCAACAATAATCAACATACCCACCCCAACTGGTATGTAATGACACCTGTGTTCTGATAATGTCCAATTGTTTGATAAATATTTTAATTGTTCCCATGCATGTGCTATATTGAATTATTCCAACATTGATGGCATAGTGCAATAAATGTACCTGCATGCTGTTCTGATTACCACTGTGGTCTCATATATGCATGTGTTCTGTTTGCTATGCAACTGTCCCATATCTGGTGTCTGGGTTAATGGGAATATCTATGCATGCTGTTATACCTAACCTTGGAATGTGTTGACTATTACTAACCCACATATGATGATGAAATCTAAACACTATAGCACATTTGGGAAGGTCAGTCCCAGTGGACCCACCTGTCCCACCTCAGCTGGCCATGGCAGCGGGCACCAGCATGTCTGGAGCCCAACCCAGGACCTCCCTGTCTGTTGGTCCTGCACCACCTTCTGGTGGAATCACCTCAGGGGATGGGGCTTGCCCCCCCTGCGAGTGGGTGCAGACAGGTACCTGTCACCCGTTGCCAGGTCCAGGCCATGGTGCATAGAGAGATCAACCAGCAGCTTGGTGATCTTCTATGCCAGCTCAAGGACAGTGTGTCACAACTAGAGCATCATTCTGGCTCTGTGACTCAGCCCCCAGCACAGCCACCATCAGGGCTGTGAAGGTACAGTGGTGACTGCCCATTGGTGGGGACCTCAGTCCCACTGTTTCCACTTGGGGGCTCATGGGCTTCCGATTTCCCAACACCCCTCCCCATCAAGGTTTTTATCCCCACATGTGTCATATACCGACCCTGTATGCATCTTGTTTGTCTTGACTGTTAACCTACCCAACCCACCTCCCCAAATATACCTACTACCCCTCCCCAACATCCCAGTCTCACTAGAAAAAAAAGGGCAATCTGTTCCCAAAAAAAAAAACAAATCTCGCCCCATACATAGCTGTCCATTTTGCGCACATGTCCACTGGCCACATGTAATCTGGTCTAACTGGCATCACAACTTATTATTGTTGTCCTCACCCCCTCCCATGGGTTTGTGTGTCCAAATCTACCTCCAAATTCAGTGTATATGCACAGCTGTAGAAGAAATGGCCAGCTATGGACCTTCCCTACACCCTTCCTCCACATCCTTGGCTATTTTCCCTACTGTCTTTCCCTCTTTGTGCCCCGTTTTTCACCACTTTCCTATCAATCCCTTTTTCTTTTCTTTTAAAGAAATTAGCATGGGGTAAATGGGAGTAAGCACTTTTAAGCAGCAGTAAGTGGGTTTAAGCCTGTGTGCATGGGGTAAGCAATGCCTACACTGGTTAAGCAAATTAGAAGCTGAGTATAAGAAACTGTAACCAGAAGTTAATAGTGCTTACCTTCGCGCAAACCCACACAAACCCGCTTACAACTGTTCAAAAGTGCCTTAATCACTCTGTATCCAACGGCCCTTGTTCTGCCCAGCAACAAAATAAACAACCTCTGGTAGACATGGCCTACAGTAGGGACATGTTTGGAACAACACCCATATACAGTGCAACACCAGTGTATATACCTGTAAGACAATGGCAACTGCTGCAGTGATACACTATGGCATAAGGCATTACAGTAGTCCACATTATCAGATGGGTCTAGGCTGCAACATGTGGTGTACAGTGTATGGGACACTGCAAAGTGACACACATGTAGGACTTACTTGTCATGCATCTGCATAAAGGCTGAAGGGGGGGTTCAGCATGACACACTAGTGCACTGCAGCAGGGATCCTAAGGATGCTAGGAATGGCTCTATCTGCACATAGTCAGGTTCAGGACCTGTGGCAGCCATAACCCTACCCCCACAGCAATAGTGATGGCAGTGTGTGAACACCATGGGATGTGCACATGAGTAGACTTTGCAGTCATGCAGAATAGGGGACATGTGTAGGGCAGACTGAACATACACTGGCAAATGCAGATGCCCCACACTGGTATACCCCTGCCAGGAGTAGTGACTGCTGTAGTACACACAACAAGAGATTCAAGAAACTGTCATGATAAGGGCATGCACACATATGCTCACATGGTGTGTATGCATCGCGGTCAGCAGCCACACACTTAACACACTCTGTAGACACTGCATGTGAAAGTACAGGACATATGTTACATATCGGGCTTGTGTACTGCTACGATATGTGGTGATGTGGTCCCATGGCAGATCAAGTATGGGTGCATCAAATCAATAAAGGTGTGTACACCCCCCATAGCCATGGTATGCTCTGATGGTTGTCAGTGTAAGAGTATTGGATTGGTCATACATGGTCCATTGATGCTGACAGCTGTAAATCAGGCATCAGGCATTCACCAATGACAACTGTCCACATATCATCCCAGGTATGTATTGCTGAAAAATATAGAGGCTGTGAGCAGTAAATCTGACATAACTGACACAGTACTACACATTCCACAATGGGTTGTACACCTGTGAGTTGTGGTGCACACTACATGGCAGGGTGCAGAACAGGTGCACAGTAATACCGTGTACATGGGTGCAGTGGTATCGAGGGGAAGGGGCATCACCTAGTGACACAGCACATGCATCACGCACATGTATACTGTTGCAAGCATGGATTGACTATTGCTGAACTACATGCTGTTCTGTACCATATGTTCTGCATGTTGACCAATGGGTAATAGGAGGACTGTGTGTACTATCATTGTACAACCTCACCATTGTGTGTGTGTGTGTGTGTGTGTGTGTGTGTGCATCCTGGTTGTTAGTTTGTCTGCAGGGTCACTTTGGTGAAGTGGAGGGAAGTAGATGCATGTAGGATGCATGTGTGCATGTGTATGTTTGTGTGGGTGGCCATGTATACACATGTGAGATTGTGGGGTGTTCATACAGCTGTACCTCCCTTTGGGACCGTGCAGTAAATGGACATGGACTGCCACATCACACACCAGGAATACCTGTCATGTGTGTAAACACTTGACAGCAAATAGTATAATATGGTCTGTAGCATGGAACAGGAATCCAGAGGGAAGGTAGACACCAGGTGCACCCTTAATATCACATTCAGCAGAGATGTCACCTACAACCTATGTATGAAGCACTACAGATGCATTGGGGAAGTACTAGTCAACACCAGGGAGTGTATCCAAATATTACAGTTGTCGCATAATAGGCTGAAGGAGCAGCATATATGGCATGTACTGAGCATTACATACACATGACACACCAGTGCGAGATATTATGGATAAAACCTAGTAGCCCACACATATAGGGGCCATGCACATTATGTCCGGACATACAGAGGGTGCATACCGAATGACAACATGAGGCCATGTAAAACCACTACACACAGGTCAGGCAGGTAAAGTAGCAACAGGCCTTGTGTTGTGGCCACTTTTGTAGGCATTTAGAGGACTGATATGTTAATGAGTGGTATCAATGTGTGTATGTTAACAAGTGTGATGCAGGATGGTGTAACACATGGACATAAAGGTGGGACTGTCTGTAAAGCCATGGACAGGTAGGTATTATGGAGGTGTGTGTGTGTGTGTGTGTGTGTGTGTGTGTGTGTGTGTGTGTGTGTGTGTGTGTGTGTGTGTGTACTGTTAGGCAATGCTGTGCAGGTTTTAAAGTGTATTTATTGTTTTCCCCCACAGGTGGCGAGGTGGGTCAAGGTCGCTCCTGCATGCAATCTCATGTTGGTGTCCATACAGACACCAAAGATGCTGATATTAATGTTGAGGCACAGGAGGGGTTGTCAGGGGCCGATACTGCGCCAACATTTGACATCCCCCTTTTAGCCACCACTACCCCTCACACGGTTTCAGTGCCAATACACACTCCATCACCAGTGGTCATAGTAGAGGGACAGCTGGCATTCAGTGGCAGTGCACAGGAAAGTGTGGTAACCATGCCTACTGTGTCCGGTCACAGCAGGCATAGCCGGATGTCTGGCAGGGCACCATATAGGCAGATGTCCCAGGGTGCTCATGGTAGGGCCACTGGACATCATGCCCCTGGCAGAGGTGACATAGCTGGTACCAGCAGGAGCATGTTTCAGGCTGTCATGGCAGTACAGGCACATATAGAACATTACCAAAGACAGGGCCTGAGGCTGCAGAGGGCTGCTCTCACATCTGCAAATGACAATGCCCATGAACTGGCTGGTGCCATCCGTGGATTAACTGAGTTCATGGATAGATGGTCTGGTGAGATGATGGCCCTCATCGACTGTGGTCTGTCCATGCTTGAATGTGTGGCGGCAGTGTGGTGATGACTGCGTGGACGCAGGCCAGCAATGCCAACAGCTGGTAGTCAGCGTGGGCAAGCTAGAACACCAAGGGGCTCCTGTAGTGGCAGTAGCAGCCCTGGCAGTGTGGGGGGTGTGCTGTCCACACCACAGCAGGCCATGTGCACGTGGTCCTGGCCAGTCCCGGGAGGGACCTGGTACCAGTGGACAAATGTCATAAGCAAGTGAGAGTAACACATTGAGGCCTGTACCTGCACATGCCCGTGGAACTCTTGGCAGGCACAGTCCACATGTCCATGGGTGGAGGCAGTGAACTGCACACTCTGCCAGGTATGGTCTACAGCTGTCCATAAACACCTGTGTAGGGCAGCCACATGGCAGAACTGTGTGCATGCATACCCACACACTATGCAAACACACCTAGGGCAACCCCATACCTACACACACTACATTACCTCGCCCAGCTCCCAACAGTACATCCCCTTACCCACACATGGTTTCAAATGTATGGCCCACCATCGGCCTCTGGCAAACCAACATCACACCTTGTGCATATGATTATACCTGTGCCACATCCCTGTCATCCATACCATCAATGCAGGGACAGACTGATATGGTTCTGATGCGCACGGTGACTGTATAACAGTGTACCACAGTACTGCAGTGTAACATTTTGTAGGGAGTAAAGTGCAATGCATATATGGCAGGTAGTGTAGCCATCCAGCAATGATGCCTTATAGCTGTTAGTAACACTGGTCGGTTGTGGTCTCTATAATGTTATCCATTTGTGTTGTAGGTGTACATGTGTCTGCACTAGGATGCTCTGTGCATATGATGATACCTGTGCCACATCCCTGTCATCCATACCATCAATGCAGGGACAGGCCGATATGGTTCTGTGCACACAGTGACTGTACTACAGTATACCACAGTACTGCAGTGTAACATGTAGGGAGTGAAGTGCAATGCATATATGACAGGTAGTGTAGCCACCCAGCAATGATGCATTATAGCTTAGTAACACTGGTTGATTGCAGTCCCAATAATGTTATCCATTTGTGTTGTAGGTGTACATGTGTCAGCACGAGAATGGCCTGCAGTCATATTCTGCAACAGGGTATGTCACTGTGGTGACACCATGGCTGTGACATATCTGAGGTACAGTTGAACACATTTCACAGGTTAATAAACTGGTTATTGCCAGTGCAACATGGACAAGGCATGTATACCCTGCAACCTGATGTAGACCCATCCACATACATACACATTGTTACTTGGCAACACTGAGACTAGACCCCTACCTAGCTATTTAGTGATACTGAAGTGTGTGGCTTACATTGCACACACCACACAGTGCTTAGGGTGAGGTGTGCCCAGGTTACATGTTACATGCAGAACATCCCCAGACTTGTACAGTATGCTAATGGGGGATATAATGGGTATATTTTGACAATACATAGTGTGACATACAATCATATACACATTTACAGACACATAACAGCCAGACACACATCTGAGATACCATGCCCTACCGCTGCTAATTAACTTGACCATGTGCCAACTGTGTTACAGGTAGGCTGCACACATCACATGCATAACTGGCTTGGATTGTGGTAACAGTTACTTGTATGGTTGATGGTGACAGTGGTAACCATAACGTGTACATGGGACATATACTGGGTGTACCTTGGTGTAATGACAGTGTACACAGCACCCACACCCCCCAGTGGATATTGGACCCAATGAAACCCATGATTACACTCTGCCATACCCAACATCACATATTGGCTGTGACTGAGATACAACCCATAGTATACCCCAACATTGGTACTACAAGGATATGCATCTCATGCACATGCCACACACATAGTAGGGTGTTGCATTGTCATGTCTCACCTATGGGCAGCAACAACACTATCTGTACTACTGTGTGGCAATGGGTATTGTAATAGGTGTATGTGGCCTCGGAATGCCATACCCTACAGATATATGGACATGCAAAACTACATACACATGCCAGAACACAATGGGTATCCCATGCCTATCACCCCATTTGTAAAACACTGTTTTGCTGGTACTGCAAGGCTCATGTAGCTGGTATGGGGGGAGCTTAACAGGGTACATGTAATGTCCCATACAGCAGCAGCCAAACCTGACTATGGCAATGGGTGTTGCGTTGGTTGTGAAGGCCCTCATGGAATTCCCAAGTACAGGTGTGCTAACACACAGACACTGCTATATTCAGTCATGCACATGTACATATGTGTCAGTACAGGGGTGCATCCCTTCAGGTGGTCATAGCTGTGTACCTTGCTATTCTCCAAGGGGAGGTGGGTTGTGTAGGGGTTGTGTGTACAGTGTTATCCTGCCACCTGCCAGGTGGCAGTGGGCAATCTACCAACAGGCACTACTGTCATGACCCTCAAGGTGAGAATGGCATGCATCAGCCAATCCTCCAGGTGCCTCCTGCACATGGCCACTGAGGTGATCAAGTTAACATGTATGCAACATGCATTACAACATGTGGTTAGTGTCTGTGATAGAGACCTGTACCCAAACATGTTTGGTTGACTGTGGTAGTATAGAAGAGGTACCTGTGGCATGTGGTGCATGCAGTGTAACATCTCCTATATGTGCCAATTCTTACACAACTGGGCAGACATGACAGTGTCAATCAAGCTTAGGTTGCCTGTACATATCCCAGCTGGATATCTGCCATCTGCACATCTGTACACTGGCTGACAGTCATCAGCTTGGCAAGTAACTATGCAGTAGCATGAGTGTGTTGACAGATGTCTGACAACAATATGTATGCCATAACTACATGTTGGATGCCCTCACTAACATGTGCTATACAGACGGTAGTCTACAGTTACATTCCACATGATGGATCATTACCCAGTAAGGGGTATATGCTGTGACACAGCTCACACACCAGGGATACAACAGGGAGGCCTCAGTGTCCAGGTGTGCCTGTTGTCAGTACTACATTAAGCACTCTGCTCTTGCCTGGGTTAGCACTGTCAACAGTAGTACTGCCATGATACACTGCATGCCAGTGCGACAAAATGTACCCTGGGCTACTACGCCTGTATGTAATACATTCACATGGATAACAGTGCTGTACAGGCCTCATATATGTCTATGTCCCACACATGACATCACACCCCTTGCTACTGTAATGACAGCACATAGGTGCATGCATTGTACATGGCATTACATACACTTATTACAGGTTATCAGACTTGGTTGTGTGTCCTGGTTACCAAGGCTAAGCTATGCTTAGCAAGCATCTAACATTGCTGCAATATAACAGCTAAGCTGATTTACGCACTGGTAAGTGCTGCCTACACTGTGTAAGTGCCCGTACATTTACCCATAGCTCAGTACTGCTTATCTTCGCGCAAACCTGCTTAAAGCAACACAAAACTGCCTTAACCACTCTGTATCTGACAGCCCTTGTTCTGCCCAGCCACAAAATGAACAGCCCTTGCAAGTCTTGAGTGCAGGACCCTTTACACTGAAGTCACAGCAAGTAACCACTACGCCATGACCAGTGTGAAGACAGCTGTTGTTTTACCAACATTGCTGTCAATGCACATATTGAGTAGTATTGAACAATTGCCTTTAGTTCCTAAATTGTGTAGTCCTTGTTACTAATATGACTGTTGCATCACATATGTTGTTTTATCATAATGTGCACATAGCAGATACGTATGGTGAGATACATCTGGAAGGGTATACACAACCGTGATGTTTACTCATGACAGGAATATGGTCATATACATATAATAGGTCTATATATGCCTACATGTACATACACATGTATACTCATACATATGTCTGTATACACATCTGTATAGTGCTACATATATATGGCCATGTGTACATCTATTTGTATGTACATATATATATATATATATATATATATATATATATATATATATATATATATATATATATATATATATATATATATATATATATATATATATATATATATATATGTATATATAGATATATGTATATATAGATATACGCATATGTATATATATAGTTATATGTCTATATAGCTATATATGTATGCACATCCTATGTGGACAGATATGCCTAGTTATGTTGGTATATATATGTAGATATGTATAACTATATGTGTATACATATCTATTCTGATAAACCTACTACTGTCAAGATATATGTAGATATCCATACATATATGTGGATATGTATCTCTATCTGTATATGTGTAGACATATATTGCTCAATATATGTATATATCTGGGTGTTTATATGTATATATATATATATATATATATATATATATATATATATATATATATATATATATATATATATATATATATATATATATATATATATATATATATATATATATATATATATATATATATACATATACATATCCATCTATATATGTCGATATGTATATGTGTATATATCTATATAGCTATCTGGATAATTATATATACATACATTTTCACTATATATCCAGAACATGGAGTGTAGCCCTACCTCAGCCCTTATAGTCCCAACTCCACAGTGTAAGGGGATGTCAGGTGTGTATAGCAGGTATATTTGTAGACTATTGCTACTGTATAGGGATTGTTTTCACAGACATGGTGTGTGTGGGAGGTCACATCTGCTTTTAAAATGTGCGCCATTGGCTACTGACAGGCATCCTAAGGACATTATAGTACAGTACCGCTGCTAGCATGTAATGCTCCTGTGGACTACAGCTGAGATATTGGCTAACATATGTGGACATTCTGACACACTCTGGACAGTCCAGAGGTGTACACAGAATCCCTTGGTGCAAGACATGTGGACCAAGCCTGACAATGTGGATGTTAACAGCCATGTAGATGCGTATAACACGTAATGGCTGGTATACATTTGCCCCCATAGGTTATGCATTCACACACCCCTGTCTGTCTTGACACAAAATAACCACTGGTACAGAGGTGCCATGGCCACATACTACCCACTAGATATTGACATACATCTGTACAGCATTCCACTGCTCTGTATGCCATACATGACTGTTAAGGGAGGACCAGCAGCAGTACATCTGGCAAGTATCTGGACACGACATCTCACTGGGTACATACACTAAGCTGCTAGGCAAGTAACAAATCACTGTGCAGGCTACAGGCAGACTGGCTTATTACTGGCCTACATTTCCTATGGGGGAAGGCACATGTACCTGCATATATAGCAGGTACATATGCAGTTACATGTACCTGCTATATATGCAGGTACATGTACCTGCATATATAGCAGGCTCTACAGACATGTCACAGCACAGAGTACAATACATCAGTATTAAAGTGCATAAACACAGCCAATGTGAACACAGCCACAGCCACGTATGGTAAGCTAGCATTATATTAAAGTATATGAAATATTTGTTCAACGCCATCCTCATATGTGCCACTCACACACTAACCCTACATATACTAGGCCACTACACAGTGTGGTCCAATTCCTGTCTGTGGTATGGGACATTTGTGTGTATGGCCCTACAAACATGTAAGCCGATCGGATAACATACAGTGGAGTAGCATGTAACATCAGACAGAACGGGATCAAGAGCAATGACATCTACCACAGTCTGTACACAGGCCAAAGTACATATTATCAATACACACACTGTTGACATTCACCTTACGTGCACAGACCTCAGTACTGTACACACAACCACAGAATGTCCAGGTGATGTCATCAGATATAACCACTACTATACATAACATGTGTAGCAGTCTGATATCTCACTGGCTTGTTATCAGTTATGATGTCACTAATTATGGTGTACAGCACATATGCACCTCTTACTGCATGACATATGTACAAAGGTTGACAGAGTTGTGGCTGGAGGCACATACACAGGGCCAATATTGACATGTTGCTGTGATAACCTCATACAATTACTGTTGTAACAAGGTTTTTTGCAACATATGTCCTATGAGGGATATGAAGTCAGTAACTCTCATGGCTGTCACCATCTACAGACTGCAATCCTCAAACTACCTTCTGCAGTACACAGATAGGTGCTCTGTGGTAACACATGAAAAAAAAGGCACCACACACTGCCCAGTTTGCAGATGATCCTACAGATGGGGTTCCCTCATAAACATAGCACTGACATGGCAGTTATTAAAACATGTAGGACAGCCATATCCACACACACCTTGTTAAACCAACATTACTCCAAATTCAGTATAGCAGCACTTACAGTCTGTATTCAGGTCAGACACATCCCCCCTCCTGTGTGTTGCCCTGTTTCCACAGTGTATTTTGTTAGAGGTAAATCCCCAATCCATCTGAGATGCTGTTTGCCAAACAACAGAATGAGTTCCTGCTCACAGTGAATGAAAAGGCCCAACACCAACATGATGCTCCTAGATATTGGAGTGTGTTTCCATACAATTGGTAATGGGAATGTTACCACAGCTATTCCACATGCAATCAGCTAGAGGAGGGCTGCAATTCATGCAGAGGCCATCAGCTGATCATGGGCATCAATTAAAATACACATGCTGTTGCCTAAGCAAAGCAGGTGTTGGTCTCCACATCCACCAGATAGGGAGTGAGAGAGGCAGACAGAGGCAAAGTAAAGCCAGGGAAGGGTGGGAGAGTAAAACTTAAGCATGTTTTGTGTCACACACCTACCAGCACAGGGTATCAACCCCGATGACTATGTAGTGCTATCACATGTCTATGCAGTTATTGGATGTGCCACATAGGTTACATGCTGAGGAGCCCTCAAAACATATATGTGATAGTGAGTGGCATCTGCAACAGGGATATGGTAGCTATATGGTAGGTGTAGTACACGTGCCTGTCCACATGAACAGGTGCCAGTATCAACACAGTCACACTCTCACAGGGACGCACACACATTTACACACATGGCAAGGCCAGGAATACAACTCATCACTAGTGAGATTGCCACAACACATTACTGTGCAAGTATCACATGCACCACAGGGGTCATACAGAGGTTATATGGGCAAAGGGTATGTGGAGGTGTCTGACATTGAACAGCATGCTTCAGTATGCCAATGGGGGTTGTAGTGAGTGTGAATGTGATCATACACATGAGACATCACACACACACACACACACACACACACACACACACACACACACACACACACACGTTGCCAATGCTGACATGCATGGGTGCATTGCTTCACAGTTGTGTAGTGGTCGACTGTGCCAGACAGCTATACAAGGCTAGGTGGTGGGTATACCTTGGCATCAGCTCACATGACAATGGTCTGCATTGTGGCTCAGGGGTGTAATTTCTGGATTTGCTCACACAGGTGGGTATTGTATTCACCATCCAGTCACCTGGGTGACTATTGTGTGTGGCCAATGCTGTGCATTGCTTGCCATGTATGTGTTCCTTAGTCCATGACATGGACGGTGTCTGGGATATGCACACCTCCCACATACATGTGCAGTGACATGTGGAACTGTACCTAGGGTGTCTGGCCCATGTTGTGGGTATAGATTCTCCATCAGCTGTGCCAGTCCTGGCCTCATGTGGTGGGAACTGGTAATGGACAGCAGGTTTACCCTGCACCTACATTGATATCATGATACCAGCATTCCCTGGTGTCAGTGGCATCTGTCCATACAGGGCATGTTTTTAAGCATGGTATGTCCTTTGTGGATCACATTTGATGGCACCACAGGTGTTGCAGGTGTCCAGTGGGGAACATGGGGAAGGTGCACTATTGGCATGTACCTGCCCATTGGACAGATGGACAGGGTGCCATGCCCTCTGTAGCCCACTGCAATCACACCATGGTTACTATCAGTGGGCAATATGCATAGTACTACCAACATAGCGGCTGTTGCCTAGGAAAGTGTGTGTGTGTGTGTGTGTATGAGACGGGTTGAGAGTGTTCTCTGGGTAATACTAGGATTGTTAACTTTGTTTGCCTGGCCTTGATGTCACATGTAGGGGTATGGATTTGCATCCCAGCCTCTCAGCTATTTCACATCTGTTATCCCTGTATGGTGGACATTGTGATATATACTAGGGCCACCATATAAGAAATTTGCAAAACCCACACCACATTGAGCCCAGTTGTTACACACTCACAGCCATCTCCACACAGGATACGAGTTACAAACACAGACACACACCTGTCATCTCTGGTATTAGAACTCCTACCTAACTAGTTTATTACACTGCAGTCATAGGACGTGCCATGGAAATTACTGGAGTACTCCTTCCCCAAAAGTGTATTCCACAATGAATGACATCAGCAGGATTGCCAAAGTAGGGCATTCAAATTGTAGTGAGTGTGGCTAGGCTAAAATGCATTGCTCCCTACACAGACATTGAAACACATACAAAACATCCACAACTGCCATGTGTGGGAATAGAACCCCTACCAGGGATCTATATCACACTACAGCATGAAGCTGTCATAGGACGCACCATGGGGATTACTGGGTTACTCCTTCCCCAAAGGTGTATTTCACAATGAATGACATCAGCAGGATTGCCAAAATAGGGGATTTGAATTGTAGTGAGTGTGGCTAGGCAAACATGCATTGCTCCCTACACAGACATTGAAACATACTCAAAACATCCACAACTGAAATGTGTGGAAATAGAACCCATACCAGGGTTCTATATCACACTACAGCATGAAGCTGTTATGGGACGCACCATGGAGATTACTTGAATACTCCTTCCCCAAAGGTGTATTTCACAATGAATGACATCAGCAGGATTGCCAAAGTAGGGCATTTGAATTGTAGTGAGTGTGGCTAGGCTAAAATGCATTGCTCCCTACACAGACATTGAAACACACACAAAACATCCACAACCAACATGTGTGGGAATAGAACCCCAACTAGAGTTCTATATCACACTACAACATGAAGCTGTTATAGGGCACACCACAGGGATTACTAGAGTCCTCTTTCCCCAAAGGTGTATTTCACAATGAATGACATCAACAGGATTGCCAAAGTAGGACATTTGAATTGTAATGAGTGTGGCTAGGCTAAAATGCATTGCTCCCTACACAGAGGCACACACACAGTTGCCATGTCTGGGATTAGAATTTCTACCTAACTAGTTTATCACACTGCAGCAGTAAGCAGTTATAGGACATGCCATAGAGATTACTGGGCTACAGCTTTCCGAAAGGTGTATTTCACAGTGTATGACATCAGCAGCCTTGACAAAGTAGGGCATGCAGCAGTACGCAGTTATAGGAAGAACCACAGAGATAACTGGGCTACAGCTTTCCGAAAGGTGTATTTCACAGTATATGACATCAGCAGCCTTGACAAAGTAGGGCATTTGAATTGTATTGAGTTTGACTAGCCTAAAAAGCATTGTTCTCTATACAGACAGTGACACATACACACACACACACACACACGCACACACACGCACACACACGCACACACACACACACACACACACACACACACACACACACACACACACACACACACAGTTGCCATGTCTAGGATTTAAAACTCCTATATAACTAGTTTATTACATTACTGCAGTACACAGTTGTAGGACGTGCCATGGAGATTACTGTGCTGCAGTTTTCCGATGGGTGTATTTTACAGTGTATGCCATCATCAGCCTTGACAAAGTAGGGCATTTGAATTGTAGTGAGTGTGACTAGCCTAAAAAGGCATTGCTCTCTACACAGGCAGACACACACACACACACACACACACACACACACACACACACACACACACACACACACACACACACACACACAACACACACACACACACGCACACACACACACACACACACACACACACACACACACACACACACACACACACACACACACATAGTTGCAATGTCTGGGATTAGAACTCTTACCTAACTAGTTTATCACAATACAGCAGTACGCAGTTATAGGAAGCACCACAGAGATTACTGGCCTACATCTTTCACAAGGGTGCATTTCAAAGTGGATGACCTCAGCAGGCTTGTCATAGTACAGCTATGGGCAGGGCAGTGTGTGTGCATGGGCCATAACCCATTCATCTAGAGGTTAACACACCACATGCTGGCACAAGCAGGGTTATATTCCACAGGTACATGTATACAGCTGCTAGATGAACACTAGCACTTGCACCACATAGTCTATAATGCTGACAGATACCAGTGACTAAGGTCTACAGTGAGTGACATCCGAACCTCATGTGGTTGTAGCCATTTGGCTGTGTGCTGGGTGGGACAGGCCTCATAATGGATGGCCCCTTGTGACTGTCACTCTCTTCCACACATCTGTGTACATCTACCTTTGGCTTATTATAATGTGTTATCCTTGGATATATGCCTGTATTCCTATCCAGTGTGTGTGCAAAGCATGAGTGCTGCATACTGGGGAGTGTCTGCACTAACATCTACAACTGCCAGATGTGTCTGGCCCATTATTGTTAGCAGACATAGCCTTCATTTGTTTAAGTGTGTGAGCATGCCCAGTATGACCTTCTGTATTGAATGTGTGGATCGATTCCAGGTAGTTTGTACTGCAGTGTAGACCTTTGTGTTGTACACCTACAGGTAGCATACTGTTTCTGCAGTGTATCTGTTGATCATTTGGCAATATGGGGACAAACAGTGCAGGGGATAGTGTGTACTGTAGGTGATTGTGTATATGCTGCTTCAGCTGCATGGTACTGCTGTTAGCAGAGATATTCAGACATGTGTACTGTTATACACAGTGATGTTTTCTGTCCACATGTACTGTCAGGTGGATATTCTTGCTCACAGTGATGACTTGGGGGACAAGGGTGACTGCAGCTGTGTCTGGTATTGTGGGCAGACACCTACGTATTAATGGTAAGTTATGTCATTCTGGAGGGGTAGCTACAGACACTTGGTGCTGGGTTGTGTATCCAGTTCAGCACCTTGGTACAGTGCTGGCAGAGGATCCCATACTTGTCCACCATCAACATGGCAGTATAGCCTTATCTTGCTGTGGCAAGGCCTCACAGCTGTACAGATTTGCACAGGTTAGCCAGAGGCAGGGACCATGGGTCAAGACATTTACCCTATTGTGGTGTATGGGCAGGTGTGTAGCCACCCATTTATGTGGTTGCAGCCAGGGATAGTGTGTGCACACAGCTTGGTGTCAGACCCTGCACTTTCCATCCTGCCCATGCTCCCACATCCCCCTCTGTTATTCTAACCTCTTCCATACATTATGCATACATTTTCAGATACTTATCACCACATCACAGGTGTGTGTTAGTGTTGGTCCACAGTTCATGCAGTGGGACATGGTGGACATGTTACTGTGGTTTGTCCACATGGCCTTGCATATGGCTTATGTAGAGTGTGTTATGTTGTTATTTGGGTGTCCATAACATAACATGCATTGGCAGTACATGTAAGACACGGACCTTTGGCAGGAGCCTGTGGGGCATCAGGTGTTGGTGCAGGCCAGATGTGGCAGGCCATTGCATTCCATCAGTCCTACAGTCCCAGACCACCACATAGTATATGCCCCTGGGCTGACAGGGTAGCTGTGATAGCTGTTCATGCCAATACCTTCTATCAGTCTTGATCAGGTGGTGTGGATGCTGGCAGGGTGCTACCTACAGCTAGGGACACACCTGCATGGGACACCTGCACTGCATGCTGCAGTCTTCTGTTATTGCCATATACAGGGGGGGGGTCTTACTGTACCCATTCCCCACAGCAGGGATATTGCCAGAGAGGTGCCTGTGGGTGGTGTTTGCGTGGCTAGGTGCATGTGTGCTATGGACACTACTTGCATCTGACACATAGATATGCATGGGGCATTACAGTTATGCTGGCATGTGCAGGTACATCAGCTGATTCCCAATACATCAGTCCTACTCCTATGTGATCTGCAGGTGTTGAGGCAGACATCACCGGTATCCCCTACTACAGGTCCAGTTACTGTGATGCATACCTATATTTACAAATCCAAGGGTGTCTCCATTTCACAGTGACACAATACACACTGCATGCCTGGGGTACTTTCCCCTGTGCACTGCTTGTATATCTAGCCCAACAGCCATGCCATGTCAGTCTTTCAGATGGTGACACATATTACCACCATACATTTACAATGGCTTACTGCTAGCATGTGTTATACTGGTGGGGATTGTCTTTGGCACTGCAGTGGTGAGGGCATGTCCCTGTTATCAGCAGTAGTGGGCAATGGCCACCAGGTCTTAGCTCAGCATGCATACATACTGACCACTCTTACACATTATAAAACACACACCATCCTAGCACACACAGACCTGCATATTGTGCAAATGCTACCTTGGCCACCTCTGGACATCTGTGCTCCACTTGCATTATACATACTCATCTACTCATGCATGTTACTACATTTCTACATAGGATTTGGGGGTGCACACCTGAGTGTCTCTGCATTTCTACACTGGATTGGGAGAAGGGGCAGACCTGTCTGTTTCCACGTCTACATAAGTGTGTGGGGGGCACACCTGACTGTTATTACATGTCTACATGGGAGTAGGGGGGCACACCTGACTGTTACTACATTTCTACATAGGGTTGGGGTGGGACACACCTGACTGTTTTTACATTTCCACACAGGATTGGGGGGCACACCTGGCTGTTTCTACTTGTCTACATGGGAGTGGGGAGGCACACCTGACTGTTTCTACATTTCGACACATGATTGGGGGGGCACACCTTACTGTTTCTACATGTCTACATAGGGTTGTGGGGGGACACACCTGACTGTTTTTACATTTCTACACAGGATTGGGGGACACACTTGGCTGTTACTATATTTATACACAGAATTGGGGGAGCTCACCTGATTATTTCTACATGTCTACATGGGAGTGGGGAGGCACACCTGACTGTTTCTACATTTTGACACATGATTTGGGGGGCACACCTTACTGTTTCTACATGTCTACATCAGATGGGGGGCACACATGGCACTTGCAAACATTTGCTATGACTGTACTGGTACGTCAGGTACTCCATTTCATTCTGTATTCTAACCTATCACACTGACTAGAGGCATATCAGTGTACTATAGGTCTTAGCTTTGGTTGCCCTACATATTAGTGTCTGACTTCCTACCCTTCAGAACTAACATCCCACTGCCTGACCTGCTGTAGTCTGTCTGTGTAGGCCTTGGGGGAGGTTACCCATAGGCATCATTCAGAGGCCATAGCACAGGCTCTGTTTGGGTTTGTCTACACCTGTCCTGCTGGCTGAGATTATTGTTGGGTGTGTGACCCTACCTGACTGGCATGTGTGAGTCATATGGACACACATTTCACCCAGCATATTTCCTGCAGTGGGTTTTGTCAGCCTGTGTAGGATTGGCTACTATGGTGACTCCAATATGTGTTACAGATATCATGGTGCCGTTATGGGTTTCTGCTATCTGCTGCCATAACATTCAGCCACCCAATTCCCTTGCATGCTCACATCCATACCATAGATACAGGTAACAACACATTCTACTCCATTTGACAATTAGTAGGTTGATTGACTTACCTTGTGGGTGTGCCAGGACTGAGGATGGTGCTGGAAGACTGCCTATGTTGGATGCACATAGTACACTGCCTATACATGGTTGAGCACAGGTAGTGTCATGTTTGGAATCCCTTTTACTGTATGTGCGAGTCAGAGAGAGGTGTCATTCCTCGGGTCCTTACTGTGTCAATATATGTGCTATGTGTTGCCTCTTTGCCAAGGTCAGGGCATACTGGGTATGCTTCCATCTGCCACACTCACTACAATTCAAATGCCCTACTTTGGCAATCCTGCTGATGTCATTCATTGTGAAATACTGGGGCAGGCTCAGGGTGTTCCTCCTCCGAGTCACTCTGTGCCTGTGCAGGCTTTGACATTGGTGGGGGGCTGTTTGGCCCTGCCCCATGCCCTTCCTGCTGCAGCTGTTTCCGCAGGATCATATTGTGTAACATGGCACATACCATAACACTTTGAGTACATGTAGCTGGTGAGTACTGCAAGGCTTCACCGGATGTGTCCAGACACTGGAACCGTGACTTGAGCATCCCAAACACATGCTCTATTATAAGTCTGGTCTGTGCATGTGCCTCATTATGACGTTCTTGTTCAGGTGTGTGTGCATTTCTGATAGGTGTCATCAGCCATGGCTCCAGTGTGTAACCAACATCCCCCACTAGGTGACCATAGGGGATGTCCCCATTGGCAAATCTCTGGTACAGCTGCATCAGATGCCAAATATGGGAATCGTGATAGCTTCCAGGGCAGCCAGCACACACATTCATTATAATGCCCTGGGTATTGCACATGACCTGGCAGTTGATGGAGGGGAGGGCCCTGCAGTTGATGTAGTCCCTATTCTGATCACCGGGTGGTGCTTTGATGCATATGTGCGTGCAGTTTATAGCACCCACTACCTCAGGGTATTCTGCTATTTGGTGGAAGAGACGCATATTGCTGGCCAACACCTCATGAGAGTTGAGGAAATATACATGCTCACTGGCATGTGCTGACATGGCATCCAGGAACTGGTGGAATACTCTGGATGCTGATACCTGTGAGATCCCCATGATATCCCCAGTTGAGTTTTGGGAGGTACCTGTGGCTAGTATTTCTAGGCCTACACATACCTTGGTATCCACTGGGATGGGTTCCCCTCAGTCAGTTCGTCAGGCGTGGCAGGCACAGCTCAACAATTTGCTGTAGGAGTTCCATGTCCACCCTATAACGCTCCACTATCTCCAGCTCATGTAGCCCCTGGTAGGTTACCCTGGGTCTGTACACTCTTCTCTGTCTCCTCATTGTGGGTTGATCGGCAGCATTCACATCCTCACTGCCCTCAGCCTCTTGCACATGTTGTTCTATGTTGCCTGCTGCAGCCCTTATCATTTTGGAGTTTTGTTTGTTAAAGGTTCCCCGCTTGTATACACCGGTGGTGTAGAGTATGGGAAAAACCAGAGGGGAAGATGTTTGCATAGTTTATAGTAGTGTTCTGGGCTGGGCTGGTCTGCTGCCTGTGTAATTGGCTGATTCTGATACATTTCACCTTCCAGCTATGCTAGTTCTACTTGATTACCTTCCTACTGCTGTTTTCCCTTCCCATTGCCTTCCTATTTAAGCCTGGGGGAGCACCACACAAACAGAGTGCTCAAATGTGCACAGAGCTGCTATTTCCTGGTTTAACTTTTTATTTTTCCTTTAAAACGTGGTGCACAGCACGCACACCCACTTAAGCAATGTAAAGAGTGCTAAGCCGATTCAGACACTCCCCCTTGCTTAGCCGTGCTTAGCTTGGAGCAAACCTGAGCCACAGGGCTCCAATCTGCTTACAGTATGCTTGACACCCCCCATGATGTCAGCTTAATCCTAGGCTTGCACCAAGCTATTCCTACTCCTACACTGCTGGGTGCTGACTAGCATGCTGGGGAAAACTGGGATTCACTATCATTTCCCTCATTTGCATAGGATTGCCTGCTAATGCATAGTTACATGTCTCCCACTGAGCCTCTCCCCTTAGCAACCACTACTCACTGGCCATGTTGTCTTCTGCCTGCCATTGACTTTCATGGCAGAATAGTGATTTTAGTTATAATGCTTATTTTAGGTTTATTTTCTTATTTTCCCCCTGATCCCGTTTGCGAGCTGCTGCCCTATGCTTAAACAGCCGAGATCGGCTAAAAAAAAATAAAAATTGATTTTTTTATTTTTTAAGCTGTTTGCAGTGCCAATGGCCTTATACTTGGCCATTGGCATGCTTCCTGACTGATATGCAGCCTTTATTTGGAGCTGTCACGGCTCTGTTTTGGATTTTGTCAGAAATGTACTTGGTTACTAACAGAGTACATTTCTACAGATTACACTAGTTCTGCACGGCTGGTTTCAAGATTCCTGGATCACAAATTCACCTCATTTGTATGGATTTCTCCTGCAAATGGGGTGATTTGCATACAGGGGTTTAGTCCGTGCAGGACTAGTGCAGGAGCACTCGTGCATGCCCCTGCAGGCTATTCCTGGATCGCACGGCAGACATATTGCCTGCTAAAGCTCCTGCACTAATCCTGCATGCCATGCATGGCTTGTAGAATCTGGGGGATTTGTTTTTTTTCTTTTTATACTTCACATTGTTTTCATACAATAAAGCTTCCACACAATTGCTTCCAAAACCACTGTCTTCTTCTTCTTCTTACTGCAATGTTGCAGTCCCGCAATTTATTAGTACAATTCCTCATACAAGTAATTCCACAAATTCCATAGTGGGCCTATTACAATTCTGTCCACTTTTCCACTAAAATTTCTTTACAGCCTTTTCATATTCCACATTAAATACAATGCTCATATTCATTTTTCTTAAAACATTCATATGCATATATTTCCTTAAATGTATTTCAAAATACATTTATTCTTTCACATTTTTTCAGCACGTGCTTTACTTTCTGTTCCACATTACCTATATTACGCATTCTTTCTAACATTAGAAACTCGGCTTGAAGTATCAGCAAATCCTGTTGGATACCTGACATTTCAAAGGAGTCTTCACATAAGTTGTTTTGAGATATTGCCATTCTCTTTTGTCTGTTCCTATCTAAAATAAATAGTTTATACATTGTTCTGTGTCCACAGTTGAATCTGCATTGCTCCTTCTGAAGCAGTTGCTTGAGTGTTGTATTCAGTCTACTTTCTCGTATCCTGGCATATGCTTGCCCGGGGAAGAGTGTGATCTCTCTATTACTGCACCACACCCTGCAGCCCTCCTTTATGGAAATAAGGACCACTACCCAGAGGTACTGTCCTTACCTTCCATACATATGTTTTTTTTCTATATTTGCTTAGAATTGCCTGAACAATATCTCATCTTCCCCTCCTGAGACAGAATGCCAAAATGAGTAGATATTGATCAATGCTGGTATTTTGAAAATCCACATAATGAAAAAAAAAAACACAAACACTGAAAAAATAATCATGAAAGGAGGAAAAAACGTTTCCTTTTGTGATCTGATCACCCAAAACCAACCACACATTCAGACATAATTTGTGTGAACAGTGATAGTGTTAGAGAAACTGTTTTTCTAAGACAAGGTGCAGGTCGGGGTTAGGGGCAGGGTTAGCATGCATTAGTAAGATAGAATCCCTGGCCCTAACCCTTTCCCTGGCATTTCTATTACACACACACACACACACACACACACACACACACACACACACACACACACACACACACGCATGCACGTACACACACACGCATGCACGTACACATGCATGCACTCACACACACACACACACACACACACACACACACACACACACACACACACACACACACACACACACACACACACACACACAAAATCAGTGCAGATGTACAACACTAAATGTATCCCCTTACTTAGCTTATACTTTAACTCTAACCTGCATATGTTTGCACATACACTCCCATCCCAACACCAAAATCGGGTGTGTATCTGAAAGTTTTGTCATTACTATCTCAAACATCTACTTCCATTAGCCAGAAGTATGCAATGTTCTATTTATCTAATACTTTATAAGATTGTATATGAATGTAATGCACTCGTTATCTATGAGTAGATTCAACAGAGTGAATGACACATCTGGAATCTTTCTGTGTATATATATATATATATATATATATATATAGGGAAGAGGAGACTAAGGGTGGGTAAGTGAGTTAGGGTTAGGTGCAGGTAGGTTTAGGGTTAGGGTGCAGGTAGGTTTAGGTTTAGGTTAGTGGATGTGTTGTTGTGTGCTTGTTGTGTTTTGTTGTTGGGTGTTTTGGGGTGTCGGTATGGTGTGGTGTATGTTGTTTGGGGTGTGGATGTGTGTGGCCGGTGATTATGTGATGCTCGGTGTATAATATATATATATATATATATATATATATATATATATATATATATAAATATATAAATATATCGATATAGCCACATGCATATGTATATGTGTGTGAACATATATATGGAGGTATGCTCTTGGAGGCAGGAAGACAGAGCCCCCTACAACAATATTTGTTATTGAACACAACAAAGGTATATATCATAGTGCAGTAGAGCTAACTGCAGAAAGATATGATAGGGATGAGCTATACGTGGAATAGCATGTGACTGTATGAGTGTGTGTGTGTGTGTGTGTGTGTGTGTGTATATATATATATATATATATATATATATCTATATATATATATATATATATATATATATATATATATATATATATATATATATATATATATATATATATATATAAATATATATACACACACAGAGGAGCTATCAACCAGACAGTCATAAGTGCTTTGTGTTCCTACCAGAAGATTCTTATTTTATGAACTAAGCTCTTTTCTTTTGCTTACTTGAGCACTTGCATCATCACATGGACTGCTTATGTCCCTTTGCCAGAGCACCTATGCATGCAGCTTAACATGCTTTAACAAGGTCAGCCAGCACTGGCTTGGAAAGTAATGCCTACGCTTTCCTACACCATCTTCCTGCATCATGATAAATCTCTGCTATTCAGCCAAGGCTATACCATTAGAGGAATCACATGAGCCAGGCAGAAACCATCATTCCTTTCCTCAAGAATGGGCACCCTCATCCACCCTGCCTATTTTGTTAAGGGCCTGAGCTGCTATTTGAACTCAGGTGGCCTTAGCTGTAGTAAGACAAAAACGAAAGATGTATGCAAGTCAGGAATAGCCAAAAACCAAAAGAAAGGACTTGCACGAGTGTCCAAAGGAAGGTCAGAAACCAAACCCTTTAAGTAAGCACAAGCACTTTTATTCACAATAACGCTAAAAGACAAAAAAATATGTTTTCGACATAAAATCCAAGTCTTCATCAGAAGTGAACAATTAACAGTCATCATTAAAACACTTTTATACCTTTCAAGCTGTGCAAATTACAATAGTAATTAGTAATTCAAATTAGTTAATTGAGCAACTGGTATAAATAAAAAAATATATACATAAAATCATTTATTAAACTTTCCAAATGGGAATATATGGTTTTTAAAAGTAATATCCATAAATAAATATATATTAATTCAACAATTTAAACTTTAAAATTAAAATTGTATATCTTAAAATTGCATTTAATTAATTTGATTTTAAAATATCTCCTTTTGAATTGCTATGTGGTAATACATATCTCCTAAAAGCATTGTGTATAGTGCCATCTTGTGGCTGTACTCCCCATCACAGTTTAGCTGCCCTTAATTTTAAAACTGAAGAAATGGAAATCATATCATTTAAACCTGGTGGTTTTGTGGAATCTAAAATAATCTGCCAAAATAACTCCCTATATTCAAGTTTGGCCTCCCACATACCCCCTCTCAATTCCTTGGGTACAATTTCCAAAACATAAAAAAGAAATTTGGCCTGCGGACAAACCAAAGTATGTCTATAAAGGGCATTTTTATTATTTTGCTTCCTAATTTCATAACTGTGTTCATAAATACGGTTTCTTAATTTTCTCTTGGTTTTTCCTATATAAAATGAAGTGCAAACCTTACAAGTAGCAATATATACCATGCCGTTGGTATTACAGTTGGAAAAACATTTACTGGTAATCTCCCTGTCTCTTGATGTAATTAAAATACTACCTTCGTTGAGTATTGAGGGGCATTGTGGACAAGTACCACATTTAAAAGTACCTGGTCTTTTTGAAGAAATGTTACCTTTTCCAAACTCAAAAAGCTGATTGAAATTTAAATCTTGACGATATGTGAATGTCAGTGTTTTATTTTTCAATATCTCTAGGTCAGAAATCTCAGTATACCTGTTCCATTCTCTAATTATGGTCTGTTTCACCACTCTTGCATCTCCAGAATAATCCATAATGTATGCATCATCCCACTTTTTCCCCTCTTGGATATGAGTGTTAATTCCTTTAACCTCCTGGGTAGGTTTTCCAAGAATAGGGGCAAATCTATTTTTCCTTTCCTGAACCACTAACTCAGTTACTACTTGTAGTAAGAAATTTGGGTAGCCTCGTTTGCTAAACATATCCATTAATTTGGCACACTCAGTTATAAAATCATCATCGTCAGAGGTCATTCTACTGACCCTGACCAGCTGTCCCTTAACCAAATTCTTTTTCTGAAAATGAGGATGACCACTCTGATAATGTAGATAAGAGTTTGAAAATGTTTCCTTTCGATGGATACTGGATGAAAAACCACCTGATTCCTTCTTGATACAAACATCTAAATAAATAAGGTTATCTGTATTATAAGTATAAGTAAAATCCAAGAAATTTGTTGTGTTTTTAATGTAATACAAAAATTCCATGAATTTTTGATGAGTATCTGTCCAAAAAATAACTATGTCATCCAGGAACCTTTTGTACAAGGACCAACAACCAATAAAAGGACAGTTTGAAATGTACAGTTGTTCCCATCTGGACAAAATTAAATTTGCATAAGTGGGGGCGCATTTGGCCCCCATAGCTACCCCTCTTTTCTGTTGAAAAAATTCCCCCTGAAAAAACATGAAATTGTTCTGAAGGATGGTATCCATAAATGTTAAACAGTTCCTAAAATCATTCACCGTAAACACTTTGCTGTCCCTCATACTATCTTCTAACCACTGAAGCCCTATGTCGTGAGGGATAGATCCAAACAGATCTGCAACATCTAGAGTGACAAAAACCAGATCTGGGGAATATAGTTCAGATTTGACACATCTGAGGAAATCCCATGAATCTTTCAGCACTATTGGGCTATCATATGACAACTTCTTCAGTTTTTCATCCACAAATTTAGCTGTGGATGAACTATATTCCCCAGATCTGGTTTTTGTCACTCTAGATGTTGTAGATCTGTTTGGATCTATCCCTCACGACATAGGGCTTCAGTAGTTAGAAGATAGTATGAGGGACAGCAAAATGTTTACGGTGAATGATTTTAGGAACTGTTTAACATTTATGGATACCATCCTTCAGAACAATTTCATGTTTTTTCAGGGGGAATTTTTTCAACAGAAAAGAAGGGTAGCTATGGGGGCCAAATGCGCCCCCACTTATGCAAATTTAATTTTATCCAGATGGGAACAACTGTACATTTCAAACTGGCCTTTTATTGGTTGTTGGTCCTTGTACAAAAGGTTCCTGGACGACATAGTTATTTTTTGGACAGATACTCATCAAAAATTCATGGAATTTTTCTATTACATTAAAAACACAACAAATTTCTTGGATTTTACTTATACTTATAATACAGATAACCTTATTTATTTAGATGTTTGTATCAAGAAAGAATCAGGTGGTTTTTCATCCAGTATCCATCGAAAGGAAACATTTTCAAACTCTTATCTACATTATCAGAGTGGTCATCCTCATTTTCAGAAAAAGAATTTGGTTAGACAGCTGGTCAGGGTCAGTAGAATGACCTCTGACGATGATGATTTTATAACTGAGTGTGCCAAATTAATGGATATGTTTAGCAAACGAGGCTACCCAAATTCCTTACTACAAGAAGTAACTGAGTTAGTGGTTCAGGAAAGGAAAAATAGATTTGCCCCTATTCTTGGAAAACCTACCCAGGAGGTTAAAGGAACTAACACTCATATCCAAGAGGGGAAAAAGTGGGATGATGCATACATTATGGAGTATTCTGGAGATGCAGGAGTGGTGAAACAGACCATAATTAGAGAATGGAACAGGTTTACTGAGATTTCTGACCTAGAGATATTGAAAAATAAAACACTGACATTCACATATCGTAGAGATTTAAATTTCAAACAGCTTTTTGAGTTTGGAAAAGGTAACATTTCTTCAAAAAGACCAGGTACTTTTAAATGTGGTACTTGTCCACAATGCCCCTCAATACTCAACAAAGGTAGTATTTTAGTTACATCAAGAGACAGGGAGATTACCCGTAAATGTTTTTCCAACTGTAATACCAACGGCGTGGTATATATTGCTACTTGTAAGGTTTGCACTTCATTTTATATAGGAAAAACCGAGAGAAAATTAAGAAACCATATTTATGAACACAGTTATGAAATTAGGAAGCAAAATAATAAAAATGCCCTTTATAGACATACTTTGGTTTGTCCGCAGGCCAAATTTCTTTTTTATGTTTTGGAAATTGTACCCAAGGAATTGAGAGGGGGTATGTGGGAGGCCAAACTTGAATATAGGGAGTTATTTTGGCAGATTATTTTAGATTCCACAAAACCACCAGGTTTAAATGATATGATTTCCATTTCTTCAGTTTTAAAATTGAGGGCAGCTAAACTGTGATGGGGAGTATAGCCACAAGATGGCACTATACACAATGCTTTTAGGAGATATGTATTACCACATAGTAATTCAAAAGGAGATATTTTAAAATCAAATTAATTAAATGCAATTTTAAGATATACAATTTTAATTTTAAAGTTTAAATTGTTGAATTAATATATATTTATTTATGGATATTACTTTTAAAAACCATATATTCCCATTTGGAAAGTTTAATAAATGATTTTATGTATATATTTTTTTATTTATACCAGTTGCTCAATTAACTAATTTGAATTACTAATTACTATTGTAATTTGCACAGCTTGAAAGGTATAAAAGTGTTTTAATGATGACTGTTAATTGTTCACTTCTGATGAAGACTTGGATTTTATGTCGAAAACGTATTTTTTTGTCTTTTAGCGTTATTGTGAATAAAAGTGCTTGTGCTTACTTAAAGGGTTTGGTTTCTGACCTTCCTTTGGACACTCGTGCAAGTCCTTTCTTTTGGTTCTTAGCTGTAGTAAGGCTTTTCTAGGTCTATGTCATTGGCACAGGCCAATTTTGAAGTTTTTTAATGAAATTTTAACTTCTGCTGAGAATAAAACAATCAAAAGAATGTAGAGGTTCTTTACTCTGACTAAAAGTGAGCATAAGAACAGTTAGTTGTCTAAGATGAACAAGTGCAGGAATGTAGTTTGTGCCAATGTCCTTTTAACACCTGTACACACTATGGGCTTATTTCAATTGCTCACATCGCAGTTTATTTGTAGTAGAAAAGAATACATTTCTTGTAGCAGAATGCAATAAAAAATAGTTCAGCCTTTCTTCCATAGGGCAAAAATGAGCCGACTTTCTTCCAGTATATAGCAAGTATATTAATAAACTGTAGAATAATAGGTGAGTTTGCATTCCTTACCAAACAGTGTCCCTTCCATTATCAAGCAATTAGCAGAATATAAGAAAGTCCCAGTATTTCAAGAAACATGCTCCAGCTAGTCTTACATTTAGATGCTTCCCAACTCAGTAGAACTTTTCAGTTGTAGGATAAAATCTAGCACTTCTCAGTTATAGGAAAAATCAGTTTGACAAAACATCCTTCTTTTGCACTGAAGGAAATTAATTCTTTCACAGTCACTCCAATTCCTCCCTGCTGCATTTTGAAATCTCCTTCTTAGAACAGATCCAGCCGGACCCAGCCTTCTGTAACTATTTATTTATTTATTTATTTGTTTATATTTGTTGACTGGGGGTGTCCGACTGGACATAGGTCCATTTTCAGCGGAGGCCCGGGGAGAAAAGCTCCACAGTTAAACTAAACAGACAGTAGTTACATTGGATTACATAGCGATTAACAATTTACATAGCAATTACTTACAACATATTTACAGATGAAGAACATAGTACATCAGTAGACAACTAGAATCTTTATCTGTGAAGTATATAACAGACATTAACAAATGTTACAAGAAGAAGTTCCTGTTGTATAATAAGTACTGGCTTATGAACATCTGAGCTTGCTATAATCAAGGTAGTTAGTGGAGTGGAAAGAAAGGTAGTGGTTGGATGGGGAGGGTGATATTAGAGTGGGAGTTGCAAGGGCATAGCCAGCTTGTTTTTAGGTGCACTTTTAGTAAAGTTTAGAAGTGGGTGCATGATGGTATCGAGGTAATTGTGGGTGGGAGGGAGTTTCATAATTTGTCTATTATGCAGGAGAATAGTGCTTCACCAGCAGAGTTATTGGCTTTAGTGATCTGCAAGTGATTTTTGTTGCTGGATCTTAGTGGTCTGGTGGTGCGATAGGGTTGGAGTAGAATCTGGAGGGATGGGACATTTAGTGGATGATTTACTAGTTTGTGGGCAAGTGAGAGTTGATACCATTGAAGGAGGTGAGGGAGTTCAAGCCAGCCCAGTTCAGTAAGTGAGAGACAGTGGTGACTACGGTAGGATGCCCCTGTGGCGAATTTGGCGATTTTGTTGTAGCAGGTCTCTAGCTTGTTTAAATCGCATTGCCTTAGGTTGGTATATATTGGACAGGCATAAAGTAGGGTGGAGATAAGGTTTGACTTTGCTATTGAAATCTTTGCTGCTTTGGTGAGAAGTTGCTTATTTCTGTATAGTGCTCCTAGTTTATTGTGGACTTTTTTATGGTCAAGGATATGTGAATGTCAAATTTTAGTTTATTGTCTATTTCCACTCCTAGCAATTTGGTGTGTTCAGTTGGGTATATAGTGGTGTTGTCTTTTGCTGTGATGTTAAAGTGAGAGTTGTTTTGAGTATGTTTGGTTGGTTGGAAGATGAGTAGTTTAGTTTTGTTTGGGTTGGGTATTAATTGGGCATCGGATAACCAAGTTTCAACAGAGGAAAAGGCTTCCTGTGTGAATTTTTGCAGTTTGGGTAGGGACTGGGCTGAGAAGATGATGGCTGAGTCATCTGCGTATTGTATGAGTGTGCCATGTTTGGTGGCAGAGGCTAGATTATTGGTGAAAACAGAGAAGAGTAGAGGTCGAAGGATGGATCCTTGGGGAACCCCTATTGAGACAGGTAGTTGGGGAGATATGTCATTCTGCCATACAATGGATTGTTGGCGGTCAGACAGGAAACTCTGAAACCAGTTGGTGACCGATTGTGAGAAGGATAGGTTATTGAGGACAGAGATAAGTTGTTTGTGTGGGACCATGTCAAATGCTTTGGATAGGTCTATGAAAGTAGCAGAGGGGAGATAGCCATTGTTTTTATGCTGAAGGATAGTGTTAGTAAAGGAGAGTAAGGCAGTGGTGGTGCTATGGTTTTGTTGGAAACCATGCTGAATATTGGAAAGGAGGTTGTTAGTAAGGAGGTAGTCTGAGACCTGATAGTGTATGCATCTCTCTAGTATTTTGGAGAGTGGAGAGAGAATAGCTATGGGGCGGTAATTGGTTAGTTCTGTGGAGGGTCCGCCTTTGTGGAGGGGAATTATATGTGATACTTTCCACAGTGTGGGAACATAACTTTCTGACAGAGATCAGTTAATCAAGATGGATACTGGGTAGGCCAGAGCATCAGCTGTGATTTGTAGGTATTCACTTGGGAGGTTGCCGGCTGCTAATCTGGTGGGCTTAAGTTTAGTTAAGAGTTTTTTTATGTTGGAGGTAGGTACAGGAGAAAAAAAGAAGGCAATGGGGAGATTACTAGTTGAAGGTGTGGGTTGGAGGGGAGGGGGGTTGTGTTGTTTAGCTAGTGATAGTATGGCTTGTGTGAAGTGTGTGTTGAATGAGGTAGCAATAGTTTCTGAGGGGTGAGGGATGTTAGAAGGAGGGGTACTGACTTTACCTGGGTGGAGGATGGAGTTTATGGAGGACCAGAATTGTTTGGGGCTGTGTTGAGAGGAGTCTAGGGCAGACTGGTAGTATTGGAATTTGTCCTGTTTTATTAGCTTTTTGACTCTACTGCGTAGTTCTACGAATTTCTGTCTAGTTGAGGGGGTTTTGGTTTTGCGCCAGTGCTCCCAGACTTTATCCCTGTTTTTCATTTCTGACTTAGTGGTTTTCTGTAGCCATGGGGAAGGTTATGGTTTGATTCTGGAAAGTCTTATGTGGGCATGGTAATTAAGGATGCTCAGGAAGGTAGTATTAAAAAATTCAACTGCGTCATCAAGGCTGAGGTACTTTAGAGGATGCCACTTACATTCTTTGAGGGATGAGATGAATGTGAGTGGGTTAAAGTTTAGTTTATTACGTATTTGACGGTAGATGACAGGTTTAGCTTGGTATAGGTATTTTTTGAGTAGGAATGTTGGGGAGTGATCACTGAGGCTATCTGATAAGCAGCCTGTTATATATGACTGGGGGCTCTTACTGACTAGTATCCAGTCCAGGGTAGTGTGCTTGCTGGAGTTTTTATTTATCCTGGTTGGCGACTGGACTAGTTGGGTGAAGCCATGAAGATTTACATGATGGGTTGCCAGTCAATATTGAAATCACCTAAAATTATAGTTTCTTGGGAGAGATGGTGGGTAGAGCAGCTGAGGAGGTTTTCTAGTGGAGGGATGTTTTGGCCAGGTGGGAAGTAACATCCAATTATGTTGATGGTTTTGCTTTGGTTTATTTTGAGGTTGGTATATATTATTTCTTCATTGCCTATTTGTGGAGCTGATGATTTTAAGATCTGGATGTTTAGATGCTGTTTAAATATTATAGCTACACCACCTCCTTTCTTGTTTAGCCAGTCTACTCTTAGTATGCCATAACCTGTAGGGAGTATTTGCTCACTGGTAATGTGAGGTTTTATCCAGGTTTCTGTCAGGATGACTATATCTGGGGAGTACAAGTCTATGGTGGCATGGAGTTCATGGACTTTGTTGGATATACTTCTAATATTTAGGCTTAGTAGAAGGAAGTCACTTGGCTTTCTATTGGCTGTAATATGGGAGTATGTAACTAACTACAGCCCCATCATGATTTGCTTTATTTTATGTTCAATTGTTAATCATATTAGAACATAGATCTCCATGGACGATTTCAAGCTCAGACAAGAAGAATATCATAGACAGAAGGTAAAGCTGACATTTTCAAATGGATGCCTTCATAGTGAAGAATGTTTTACAAGCAAACTGTCACCACTGTAACTAAACATGCAACTATAACTTAAAAAAGAAATAAAGAAAGAAAACTCACAGCACTTAAACTGCAATACAGGTTATATAACTGACTCAAAATGTGACATATACAGTAAATATTCAATATACACAGTGTATACAGTTATGTGCATAGGGGGAAGGTAGAGGAGAAGGATAAGTTAAGATAGAGTGAAAGAAAGGTGGGAAAATAAGAAAGAATGGTATGAGGGAGACTTCATGGGTAAAAGAGCAGAATATACTAATTAACCTTTTCTGCTAGAGCAGCCACTTAGAGATCTCAGGCCATATCAAATCAAAGACTTACTAAAGTATACTCCTAAAATCTAGCCATGGAATAAATGATACAACTCCCCTAGTGTATATCCTTGGTGTTGTGTGACCATTGTGGACAAGCTACAAATCTAAGAGAGATTTCTGTTGCAACTATACTGCTAGGCCAGCTGAGCTTGTCCTAACTGTTCTCTAACAATAGGCAAGGCAGCAGATGTTCATTCTTGTAACCCTGATACATGAACAGCACCTCTTTTAAAGGGGTAATATATTTTTCACAACTCTCTTTGGCTATATCCAGATTTCCTCTTGGCTGTTTTCCATGTAACAGTTCAAATGGAGTAAAGCCTAGAAGACCAAGAAACCTTTTTGATAGCAAACATAAAATAAGATAAAAAGAATCTCAAAATGTTCTAATCCTTATTCGTAAATTTTTATTAATATTAGTTTCAAAGTCTTAAACAATTCAGCAAGCCTATCTGTTTGGGGATTCTTTACAGATTTATGAAACTGTTTGCATTTAAAAAAAAAACATAGTTTCTTCATGGCCTTTGACATAACATGTGTACCTCAGTCAGTGAAGATATCTTTTGGTGTTGCTACTGTGGAGCACGTCTGTACTAGGTAAATAGCAATACTTCTGTGTGGAGTCTGCATGCCCTCCCCGCTGTCGAGTGACATTAAAAACATGCAGGTAGGTGCGAGCGTGAATGGGCATGCCTTTCTTGAAGGTTGGGCATCGGGCTGGCAACTCAGCACCGTAAAAATCCACTGCCAATCATGAGCGGACCAGAGTTCCGCTGTGGCGACCCCTAACTGGGAAAAGCCGAAAGTCAAAGTAAAAGTTATACCACACAGGAGCTTCTGAGAAATGTGTGGTATGGTACATAATCACCAATATATAATAATAATAAAAAAATAATAATAACAATACCCATTTGTTAACCAGGAAGGCCTACTGGACACACAGTTCCTTTTCAGGGGTGACCCCAGAGCTAGGTTTGGTTAAGTGACTTGCTGAAGGTCACCCTGTAGGCAAATGAGGACTAAGGAATAAAATCTTGTACCATAGGAACTATACAGCTCACAGCCTTAACCCCCTATCCCAACTCCTTGAATATCCTTTTGTGGTTTTAACTAGGGTCCATCTACAGCCTTGGCCATGAACTCCAAAGGTACTTCAATAATGGACAGTAGGACAAAGGTGCTCCTCAAATCATTGTTTGAGGTTATTCTGTACCACTTAGGACAGGCAGAGCAACATTTTTTGATTGCTGAGAAAACATCTGACCAATAAAATCTAGACAGTACTCTCCCTAATTTTTCCTATGCTCAGATGTCCTATCAGTATGTAATAGGGAACAAATTGTGTGTCTAAACAGATGGGGTATCAACAAGCATCTTTCTGTGGTATCCCCTTTTTAAGATGTCATTAGAAAGTCCAAAATATAAATATAGAGTAGGAGAGGTTGGATAATCAACTTTCTTATCAACTATCCAAATATTATTTCTATCTTTTCAAGTATAGAATTTCAGAGCTGGAATAGGAGGTTAGGAAGCTATATCTTGGTCACAGGATGAAAGCCATTTCATAGATCAGGGGATACACCTTTCAATGAGTTATAATTAGAAGAAAATTCTGATCTATTAGAAGAGGGTAGTACTATACCCCCTATTAGTTTGAGAAGGATTACCACAAAGCATCTGTCCAAGAGACGACTGCAGAAAAACAAAATCATACTTGGGTCAGGTAGTTGACTTACAGAAATCTCTATCATTTGAAGAAAGATCATATACATGCTACCAAACATGTTCATGTTTTTAACACCTTACAAGATGCAGAGATTATGAAATCATATTATTGCAGTAATTTTGTGAGAATATCTAATTGCTTTATGATTTCTAACTTGATTTCTATTTTCATGTGTTCTGATGCTTTGTATGGTCAGGCATAAAGGAAATACTACTCTGCATTTTAACACTGGGAGAGGATAACTAGTAATATCTCCTTTTCAAGTTTTTTTCTGTCAGTCATTTGGTTCCATTCATCTTCAATAACATGTTCCAGTATGCCTCCTCAAAGTAACTGAGCTTGTATCACAAAAGTTAGGCAAAAGATCTTTGTATTGTATGATCTCAAGTACAGAGTACCTCAGAAAATTCGCAGTTAAGCTCATTATGATATACGCTAACATGTCAAGCACAAATAATTAATTTTTGCAGGGAGCAACTCCCCTGTATTCCCATGAAGGAGGCTTCAACTCCATACCTTGTGATCACTGACAGGCAATGTAAATCCCATCTCATAGTTTCTTTGAGAGGCTGTGAAATTAGCCATCATCAAAATAAACACATATGAGTGTCTTGTTTGTAGCTGAGGAGAGATATGAGAAATAAACAAGATAGTACATTAAACACATCCCAAGATATGGCAATCTTACCACATAATAACTCTTTGTCTGACATTAGCCCAGCCATACAATTTTAAGCAATCTCACTTAAACAGGTTAGAATATTTTTACCAAAGATCAGGAGCCAAATTTAGTAAAAGTCATTCTGCTCTCCTTTGTCAAGCAAACTTATAGAGAAACCCTTGCTATGTATCTACAGTTTATCACTTACCTCAAGAATTATCTCTGCTCCCTTCAAGCATGCAGTGATTATACCATTACGCATACTGTCTTCCACATAAGGACTTTAGGCCTATTGATAACTTCTGCTCACTAACCAAATATTTGAATATCTTGCTTACAAACAGATGTTTGACCCTAAAACAGCTATGGTTTGCTATCAAATGCAGAATAAGGTTACTGAGAGCTCTTTACTCATTTACTGATACCATTTACAGTAACATGAATGAGGGCTTCCCTACTGTCACAGTCTGTGTAGATACAAACTTTTGAAACAGTTAATCATGACCTGCTGTTAGCCAAAGGGGCGAAGTTACATTTTGGAGGCAGAACTAAGAGATGATTATGGAACTACTATCAGATCTTTTGGGGTATCTATATATTCTACCTTGGCTGACAAAGGGACATTCTAAGCAGAGTACCAGAAGTCTGTCCAGAATATTGTTCTCACTTTTTATCAACAGCATTACACTAGGCATGTCTTCACTAAATGTAATATTCTATAATAATAATACTTTTACTTAGCAAAGTTAACAGAGAAAAGACAGTAGTGATCCTACAAAACCTGTAAACAGATTCCACAAGCCTTCCCAACTAGACTTATAAAAAATAAACTCTTCATAAATAACAACAAATCCAGTATTCTGTTTTTGCTAATCCACATAAATTAATAGACTTATCACCACTGAGAATGTATGATCTGCATAACAACTCTATCGCTAATGTGATTTAGCAAAAATGCTTAGCTTTAAAATTAGACCCTCCCCTATTCTTTTTTATTTATTTACATTTGTTGACTGGGAAAGTCTGATTGGACACAGGTCCATTTTCAGCGGAGGCCTGGAGAGAAAATCTCCACAAATTAAAATATTACAGACATAGTTACAGATGAAGAATCTTAGCAATTAAAATATTACAAACATAGTTACAGATGAAGAACATAGTAGATTCAGTAGATAACTAGCATCTGTTCCATCCACGAAGTCATAGCAGATATTAACAATTAAACCTCAAATAGGTACCAGCACGATGTGAAACAATGAAGCCACAGTACAAGTGAGGACCGAGGACACAAATTTTATTAGACACTGAATAACATGTTTCAAATACTCCACATTAACATACCAAGTATACGTTTTCATTTAGAAACACTTCTTCAGATGTGGGCTAGTAAACAAATACATCAATTTAAACTTTCATAGACATGACATCATTAAAATTCCAACCAATGAATGTTTGCTTAATACATACATATTCATGCTATTGAAAGCAGATCTAAATTAAAAACATCATAAAATGATGCATTTATTTTATGATGTTTTTAATTTAGTTCTGCTTTCAATAGCATGAATATGTATGTATTAAGCAAACATTCATTGGTTGGAATTTTAATGATGTCATGTCTATGAAAGTTTAAATTGATGTATTTTTTTACTAACCCACATCTGAAGAAGTGTTTCTAAATGAAAACGCATACTTGGTACGTTAATGTGGAGTATTTGAAACGTGTTATTCAGTGTTTAATAAAATTTGTGTCCTCGGTCCTCGCTTGTACTGCGGCTTCATTATTTCATCGTGCTGGTACCTGTTTGAGGTTTAAAGGTTTATTTTGGTACCTTGTTCCTTGTTTTTTAGATATTAACAATTGTTACAGTAAGAAGTTACTGCTGTATAATAAGTAGATAGGCATGGAAGTATCAGAGCTTGCTGTAATCAATGGTAGTTTGTTGGGTGGAAGAGAGGCAGAGGGTAGATGGAGTGGGAGACGTTAGAGGAGAGAGTTACAAGGTCACAGACTGCATGTTTTTAGGTGCACTTTAAGTAAAGCTTTGAAGTGGGGTGCTTGATGGTACAGAGGTTATTCTGGGGGGGGTTCCATAATTTGGCTATAGAGCTGGAGAATAGTGCTTCTCCAGCAGTGTTATTGGTTCTATTAACCTGTAATTGATTTTTGTTGCTGGATCGTAGTGGTCTGGTGGTGAGATAGGGATGGAGTAGATTCTGGGGGGATGGGACCTTTAGAGGACAGTTTACTAGTTTGTGGGCAAGTTGATACCATTGAAGGAAGTGAGGGAGTTCTAGCCAGCCTAGTTTAGTAAGTGAGAGACAGTGGTGACTGTGGTAGGATGCCCCAGTGGTGAATTTGGTGATTTTGTTGTAGCACTTCTTAAATTTATTTAGATTGCATTGCCTTAGGTTGGTATATATTGGAGAGACATAAAGTATGGTGGAGATAAGGTGCGAATTTGCAACTGAAATCCTAGCTGCTTTGGTGAGGAGTTGCTTATTTCTGTAGAAGGCTCCTAGTTTTTTTGTGGACTTTTTTTATGGTCATGGATATGTGAATGTCAAATTTGAGATTGTTGGCTATTTCAACTCCTAGCAATTTGGTGTGATCTGTTAGATGGATAGTGGTGTTGTCTTTTGCTGTGATGTTAAAGTGAGAGTTATTTTGAGTATGTTTGGTGGGTTGGAAGATGAGGAGTTTAGTTTTGTTTGGGTTGAGTATTAACTGGGCATCAGATAGCCATGTTTCAACAGAGGAAAAGGCATCCTGTAGGACCTTTTGCAGTTTGGGTAGGGATTGGGCTGAGCAGATGATGGTTGAGTCATCTGCATATTGTATGAGTGTGCCATGTTTGGTGGCAGAGGCTATATTATTGGTGAAAATAGAGAAGAGTAGGGGTCCAAGGATGAATCCTCGGGGAACACAATAGAGACAGGTAGAAGGGGAGATATGTCATTTTGCCATACAATGGATTGCTGACGGTCAGACAGGTAACTCTGAAACCAGTTGGTGACTGATTGAGAGAAGGATAGGTTATTGAGAACAGAGATAAGTTGTTTGTGTGGGACCATGTCAAATGATTTAGATAGGTCTAGGAAAGTAGCAGAGGAGAGATGGCCATTGTTTTTATGGTGAAGGATAGTGTTAGTAAAACAGAGTAAGGCAGTGGTGGTGCTATGATTTGGTCATAAACCAAGGTGAGTATTAGAAAGGCGGTTGTTAAATGACAGTTTGAGGAACAATATAATAACTAAATCTTTTGTCATAAATTATCACACCTGATAGCACCAGCTGCTAGACAAGCCTTGATCAGAAATGCATTAATCCACAAACTCAAATATGGACTACTGGTAGTAGCACCACACTCATACTAATACCCTCCACTTCAATCTGCAGAAACCAAGATCTGTCACTGTAGTGTTTTGGCAAGTCTGGAAACTATCACTGCAAAATATTACAAAAATTTCACTAGCTACCTATCAGCAACTGGACAGCTCTCATCCTAGACAAAATCTTGTTCAAAATTATACAACTTAAGTACAGTCCACCACTGTATGCAAAACTGTACATCAGAACAGCTAACTACTCTTTCAGAGACAATTTCACCTTCTGTTGACTAAAATGAGTAACTGATCAACATACTGAATGTTCACTATTTATTATTTCATATATCTGTGCCACCATCCTGCTTATATTTTATTCTTTTGCTAACTTTTTTGCATTATAAATTTATTGTAATATGTATTTTAATATATATATATATATATATATATATATATATATATATATATATAGATATATATACATATTTGTACTGTGGAGCTTTTCTCCCTGGGCCACTGCTGAAAAAAGGGCTTTGTCCCAGTTGGATTTGCCTGGTCAACAAATGTCAAATAAACAAATAACTAACTAACTAACTAACTAAATAAATACATATTGCTGTTTCCTTAAACAGACACCCTTTTGATTAGCTGTAGGTTAGACAGCCTTTTCTAAAACAGGCCCAGCATCCTGTTAAAAAATGTTGCAAGATGTGAGAAATCCAGCAAATTTTAAAAAGTTTTAAAACAAAGCCAAAAGATTCTGTTATACAAGAAAGTAAATATAGATGCTTCAAGCACACTGGATATATAAAGGAAACTGGATAAACTGAATTCAGTCATGCACAGTAATTAGTTTTATTTAACGTCATTATTTGATCTTTTAATTGTAATGTACGAGTTATAAATATGATTGCTAAGGTAATGTAGAAATTTTAGATATATATGATAATTATCACCATTATAGATTACTGGACTCTAACAGATGGTTATTCTCTGTCTACCATTTCTGTTCTTCGTAACATTGTAACTGTATGTCTGTTATTGCTCTTCAGCGGAGGCTGGGTTGAGGCTGAAAAGTGTCAACTGAACAAATCCACTTACCTGGTAAATGAATACAAAACAAACAGAAAATACATACACAATGTATGTATAAATAAATAAATACAATACAATAAACACATACATACATATATAAGTAAAATTAAAGCTGTTAGGCTTAAGTAACTGCCATATGAACTCACATGAATTAAGTAATAATACATAAGCCACATTAGTATCATTTTTAAGTCACACAAGAAAAATATTGTAAGAGGATTCAAGTTTACTACAGAGTGATTGCCTTCCAGACCTCACTGCTCCCATTAGCCCATTAGGTTTTCAGTTGATAGGTTTCAGATATATCTGATACGCAAAGCCTTTAGACACTGAAACATTAGTAACAGTTCTAAACAGAACTAGAAAGCATAGTTTTCAATGCAGAAAGTGGTGATTCAAAGAAAAACGACAAGTTAATCATCACATCAGAGGGAGGTTAGGGAGAGCAAGCCCAAGCACTCTTGTAGGTCACTACTTTAGTCCTCCAATGATAAGAAGTAGACTTACTATTTTAATCACTGGAGCAAAAGGGACTATTTAAAGGGCATCAGTGTAGTGAATTTGATTCTAAACCCCCTCAGGTTGTGGCCTTGGATGAATCCATGTTCTTCATAATTTGCAAGCCTCACTGCCATAAAGAAGGATCATTTTTTTTCCTATGACAGCACTGGAGTACTTATTTAAAAGAGAACTGTTTCTCATTTGTAATAGAGATTTGGCTTATTGATGAATGTAGTCCAAAAATATCATCTAAAACAGGCATTAAGTTACCAATGTGCTCTTCTTATCTTTAACCTTCTGTGATGTCCTCACCACAGGCCCAGTAATCAAGAAGCTTCAATCCTCACCACTGGTAACAGTGGGGGACATACTCACTGGAAGGATGACAAGCACACACACAGTAAAGTGCAATTTCCCTTAATTGCACACAGAAATCATAGTCAGTCTGGGGCTGCTTTCTCCCTCTTTCTCCAGATCCCCAGGAAGACTCCTCACTGGCACAACTATAGAGTTGAAATCCCAGCTGAGTGGCCAAGCCAAGACCTCCAGCACCCTCTCTGTCCAACTAGTGCTTCATGTCCCTACCCAATTAGCTGGCACATACACACTCTTTGAAATTTTATTTATACACAAACACACACACCTGGGAAAGGCTGGCACATGCTTACTAGCTATGCCCCCTTTTGCCCAGACTATAAGGTAATTATTACTGCCACCAACCAACTCTTTATCAGCTACTTTAAGGCTCTTAACAAAGGATGTCCAATATTACTGTGTAATGCTACTATTAATCCAAATGGTAGTTTTACCAAGAGCAAGGCTATTAGGAGTGACCCACAGTGCCACCAAATAAATATACATGTACTCTCAGCGCTTAAATATGTCTCACAAATATCAGCCACAATGAAAGGTTTAAATATATTTAATAATAAATAATAAAACAACAAGAAAATACTCATTAAATAATCACAGTTACATCACAGTTCAAAATCACAGGAAATACTTAAAACAACATTGCAGGACAGTTCTCAAATAAATACAGAAAACATCTAAGCTATACTTCACTATATTCTTTCCAGAATCTAAGAGAAATTATTGTATCCTAGTTGACTTACTTACAGAGCCAGGCAAGACAGATGTGGTGAGTGGGTCTTCCAGCTGATGCTGTTAGTCAAAGACAAAATACAAAATGCCCTGTCTCTCTCACAGAGTTGTTAAATTTATATCTCAAATGTTACCACTGGGTTAGCTTGCAAGATGATATCACTTCTTATCATCTAAGTTTATTTCCCAAGCTAAACCCCCATTGCTAGAAACTGGCAGCCTTTGGCATCTACCTGTAAAAAATACATAGCACTTAGATCTTTGCAGCTGCTGGAAGACATAAAATAATAAAACACTTACAAGACAATGCAGACGGCTCCCTAGTTTTAGACATCTTGTCTCTTTGCTACACTGAAACAATCTTTTATGGCGCTGTTATAAAATAATATAATTTCAACAATTTTTCTGAAGTTTTGCAAGTTAGCTTTCTATGTTCCAGTTCCCACTATTAAAATATATACATTTGCACAGTTATAATAGTTTATATACATTTCTGTTCTTTCCCAGTAGGGTACACTGTGGATACATCTTTAAGCTCAGTACGGTACAGACCATTTTCACACATACTTCTGTACCAGCAGTTTGATATATGTATAATATACAGTTCTAATAAATTTGTAACACAAGCATATGAATCTAATGACATATATTTATTTCAAAAATTCCAGATATCTGGGCTGGCAGTGTCTCCTTTTGTTACACTTCCATATAAATCATATTAATATTCACAAATGACATATAATTATTTACAAAATTCTGGCTAGCTGGGCTGGCAGTATCTTCTTTTGTTACACCTTCATTTGGAGATGCATATATTGCCTGATGATGGACATTCTGCAGATTTCAGAAACACCTTTAAAATTGCTCTGACATTTTTGATATTTAGTTTTTCCATGTTCATACTTTCATAAACTGAAAGCCTTATGTCATTCCAAAGAATGCCTGGTATGTCTGAAGTATGAATGACCATGTACTTATCTGGGTTGATGCACAAGGTTTATTATCCCATTTATTAAAATTCTTACTGGCACTTAGCTGTCATGTATTTTGAGCAAGTTGGAAGTTAGGCTAGTGGGAGGAAGGTTATATATGTGTATTTTTATGCCAATCTATATTGGCCTGTCACATATATCATGGATGCATATTATGTGTTCTTGCTACTGAAAATTTTAGAAGTGCTACAGAATAGTTATACTTTAGGGTCCTCAGATGATCTTCATTCATGCTGTTATGAGCAACTAAAATGTTACAAATTATGCAATTAACTGTTATATTGATGGATGTGTTTGGGATGGGGTAACTATTGTCACTTTCTCTCCCTGTTAGCCAAATCAGTTATCCTGAGGAATATAATACTTGGCTAAGTCTTTTGACCTTTGCATATTTATTGTAGTGTACCTGAGTTTAAATGGTTGATTGTTGGGAATATGCTCTCGCGTTTCACACAGTATTGGTTGCTACCTTTACTTGTAATGGCGCTTGACATAGGTCAGTCATTTTTAAATTAAAGGATATGTTGGGGGCTTGTTCAGATTCTCTCACTGGTGTTTAGGATTCCAGTGACTACCTCTTGGTTTTTGGAAGGTGGGGTGGGAGAATGTGAATAGGCAGGTCCTTGCATTAATGTCCTGAGTGTTTTGGTCATACCTTTGAGCTGGGTATGGTTTTGAAATATCAATGATGTTGGTATGCTTTGCATCATCATCTTTCAGTCTTTATTCTCACCACTGATTGCAATTTTTAATATATGTCTAGTTTTCCTATCAAATGATATTATGGAGAGAAACATGGATTTGGTTTGAACCACTGTTTGTTACGAGATTGCTATTTTCCTTCATATTGCACTTTAAGCAGCTTCATGTTGGAGCTTGCATATGGGGCCTTGCATTTAGTACTTAACTCATTAATACCTATGAATGTCACTCAGCTAGCAGCCTACATATACCTTGGATTCTAGACCATTTGCTGAAAATTAAACTTAAAAGCATGAGATAAACAAATGTAAATATTTTGTCAGCAATAAAAAATATTAAAACTATACAAATAGCAATATTATCAGTAAGAAATATTCTTTACAATAATAGTCTGTGGATTCATAGTCTGTCCACAAATACCGTAATATATTACAATGCACGCAAACTCTAAATTTTATTTTTTTGTTAAACTTTCACAAATTGTCATATCTTGGAAACTATACTACCTAGACATTAAAACATTTTTGTTAACCAGACATATGGTTTCACACAACAACAAGAAGTTCCTCCATGAGTGCATGTTTATTGAGATATTTACAGAAATATGAAAACATATGCTTAATTGTATAATTAGCATTATAAATGATACGGAATATCTCTGTACACCTTACAGTGCAAATATCAAAGATAGTTTTCTTAAGAACATTTAAGATTTCACCTGATGTCTAGCAACAGTTTGTAAGTCACTTATTTTTTGAAATATCATGTATATATGGAAATAGTGTTTATTTTCATACTTATTAACAAACAGCCAGCATTCTCAGGTGTATTGTGATATAAATGGACATTGACAATGAATTCTCTTGTCTCCTGTTGTTTGTCTCATACATTCAAAAGAGACAATGAAGCTCTTTATGGGTTCAAGATATTTTTTGTGCCCAAATACATCAGGATTGGTAACTGGAACTTGCATTTAAGCTTACTGACTGACTCATTACTTCAAACACACTCACATGTGCATCTCCATTCATACCTGCATTCACTCTGACTGATTGTACAAAATGGCACTGATCTTGCATGTGCTCAGACTTATATATGCACATGCTAGCCAGCTACAGTGGCTGACTAGGTACATGCTTCTCAATGATCTACATCTCCCACCATGGCATCTCACACCATACTCCTCAATAACATGTAACGTTCTCATATAAGTATGAAAATATGAATAAATGACTAATTGATTCATTTCTCTACTGCAGGACAGCCTAGAGTAACAAAGATAGCACAATGTTGTTAATAATTCTGCACTTTCTAATACTGCCTATTATTAGTTGATAAGTCACTTGGTTAAAGAAGCCAGGCTCAAAAAGGTCTGGGCACTAGAAGGAGTGATGGGTGTGAACTGGAAGTATACAAAAATGTCATAATAGCCTTGAGGCACTGCTACTGTTTTGTTGCTGGTGCAGGAATCTTCATGCTGGTAATAGATATGGTATGGAAAGACTACTATATCTCACTGTGTGCCATATCTGAAATCAGTACAGATGAGGGGGATGACATAATAATCATGTTTACCTCACAAGCACAAGGTGCAGAGTTTGATTCTTACATTTGGGAAGTATGGCTAGGCTTAAATAGGCCCCCCTGGGGTCATTAGCCTAGTAATTACCTACGAACCTATGAACCTGTGTGACTTGATTGCACATTTATTTATTTATACTTAAAACATTTTGAAGGTATTACTATTTCTATTAAGTGTTTCATTGTTTGATGTCAGACAGGGATAATATAGGAGTTAGTTATGTGGCATTTCTCCGATCTGTCATGTTTGCAAGTTTTTATGATGATTATTTTTGGGAAATAGAGACTGGCAGGCCTTACGTTGCATATATGTTTCTCCTAGATCGATTTTTCATTTCTCACAGCAAATATTTTTCATTTTATTAATTATGATGCTAATAGAATCAGGCTATATTTTATTTATTGGCTTGAGGTTAACATGTAGGATTTCAACTGTATCTGTTATGGGCTCAGTACCCTTTTATAATGAATGTTTATCTTAGCTGGTTCTCCTTTATAGTGATATTTTTACTAATCAATTTCATTTTAATTTATGAGCAGTGAATTTGTATACTTAACAAAGTACTAAAATATGTTTTTTTTTTTTTTGCTTCCCCTCCCTGCAACTGCTCATAAGCCACCACCAGCTCCCCTCCTTATTCCACAAGTTCTACAGGACCTGCCTAAGCATCTCCTGGGCTCAATCGAGTCCATGTTCTGGGATAATGAGGAGACTGAAGATGTTGGTGCAGCATTATACTGTTACTGGAGAGTGTGCTCTAACCCCCTCTCATCCCATGGTAATCGTACGAGCTCCAGAATATCTGTCTTCTGGAGGTCCATATATGTTTCCACTCATGAGGAACTTCCTGACCAAATAGTTTATCGCTTGCCATGCAGAGCCCACCAGGCTCATAACATTGCTATATTGCTTGCCATGCAGAGCCCTCCAGGCTCATAACAATGCTAAAGTAGTAATCCCTGGCTGCCTCTCTCCCCTCCAGGATGGGTGAGATGACATTGATTCTTACTCCTATCCTCCACCCTTTCTATTCCTTCCAGTGCCCATGTCACTGCTCAAAATCAGGACTTTATCCCTTTGAGCCATGGGACCATAGACTTAGTCAGAATTCTTAACATTTTAGTTATCACATTTTGGGCTTTTAATATCTTATGGCAGGTGTACAGAGTGTGATGTTACACATTTTGAGTGAATGTATCCATAATTACAAACATAACAGAGAGGGACATACAAGTTTATTTTAGGGACTTTGTTTTGCTTCTTATTTAGTTAAGGTGATATTCCTGAAGCCTTTGAGGAGAATAGCACTTTTAAGATAAACTCCATGTTACCTGGAAGATGTTTTCAATGTTGATTTTATTTCAGTACTGATAATAATACTGCATATGTGTACTGACCTAAATGAACTGGTTCAGGCTTCCAAAGCTATCTTATGAGTTTGCTTCAAATATATTCTACCTTTAACAATATATGTCAACTCTAACACCATTTTCATGGAATCTTAATGGAATACAGACAATCATTTATTTATTTGCTTGCATTCATTGCCCAGGATAATGTAGCTTAGTCTTGAGAGACCCCTTTTCAAAAGAGTCCTTAGGAGAAAAGATCTGCAGTGTTCTGGTTCTTACAAGAGTTAAACAAAAACAAAAGCAAGCAGAAGTACAAACAAAAACAACAACAGTAAAAAATATTTGCCTTCTCCTATTTAATCAGAAATTCAATATCTCTTGTGGATAGGAAAACCCATATGACGACTGATGTAATGGAGAAACAGAATAATTAGATTACTCAGATTTTTGCATCAGCTATCAGTCGCAACTCATGTGAGGTAAAATAGCCATGAAGACATCACTAAATGGATAGTTGTCTAAAGCTTAGAGTGATGTGAAACCAGCTTTATCTTCATTGAATGCAATCCTTCCATTTCTCCAAAATTTCTAACAACTTTTATTAATTCCCCTTCTTAATCTCAGGCCATATTTTTTATATAATTTTAATTATGGTTTGGAAAAATTTCATAACCCTTTGATTCTTTTACGAGGGGATTGGAGGATGACCCTCAATTCATACTTGAACAGGCTGATCTCTAATACTTCTTCGTGGAACTGAGATGTAGCTACCCTGGGGGATATTATAGAAGCCCATGATTTCTGTGCCCCCTTTCAAGTTTCCATACAGCCAACAATATTTGTTTGCAGTGGAGTCCCATTGGTTGTGGTCTAGAATTTGTTTTTATTATTTCCAGTATCCTTGCACCAGAGGTGCAAGAAATTAAAACAGAGCCTTGCATATTTACTGATCATTCATTAATTTAACTACACATAAGATTTCACTAGCATGTTTTATAAAAGCATATGGCAGTACAATAAATTCTTTTTAAAAGATATCATGGTCATTCAAAAAAATGAATGCCAAATAAATTCATTCCAGAGTAATACCCTTCATGTTTATATGCACTATACTATTAGATGGGTGGTACTGAAATATATAAACTGAGGCAAACTGATTACTAGTGCCTCTTGTAACAAAAAAATGTATGCAAGAAGACTACAGAACAAGAGGGCAAATTTCATATTTTGCTGGAATTCAGTTAAACATATGCAGTTTTGAATCTCCCCCCCCTACCAAGTTCAACTTATGGCCATTCAATTTAATACGCCCAAACCCATTTCAAATTCTATAGACACATCTCACCCATTAATTTGGATAGCAAAATGCTTTCTCTTATCCTGGTCAGTAGATTTTATATCCATTTGTTCTGACCCTATTTCTAATTTTCTCTCAGACTTCATTAAAGAACAAATTGAGAGATACAAGGAGATAGCAATATCATTCTGTAACATTTGACTTACTGTTATAAATACAAACATAATAAAGATGTGATCATCACCTTAGATACATTGAAAACTTTTAACTGTGTTCCGCTTGCATGTATTATTAAACGGGTCTATATCAGAAGAGTGAAAGCTGACAACAGCGTACACTCTTAGATCCAACTTAAAAAAAATGAAACCACATAATGTCGAATGGCCAGAACAGTGATTTTTTTCCCAGGGAAAAAAATCGCTGGGCCATTCTCGGGACTTTGCCATTTCCTCTACTGTGGTATGATCTCAGAGTTGGTATATTTAAGTTGTGGGGTGGCTGGGAGGCACAGCCCCTCACATTGGGGTTTGTGAGGGGTGAAGCCCCCCACTATATTTTGTCTGTGCATTTTTTTGTTTGTTTTTTTCTTTTTTTGGAGCAGCAATTTGCTGTTCCATCCATTCGACATTGTGCGGTTTTGTTTTTTTTTTGTTTTAGTTCGATCAAGAGCATTCGCTGTTTTCAGCTTTCACTCTTCTAATAAAGACCCTATTAAACTTCCTGAAGTCTTTAAATTTCTATCTTCATATATTAAAATTATTTTCAGCCTCTACAGATGTGACACAGTTTGCCCTGTTATTAACACTATATATTCTTCTGTTATTACTGCGGTGGTGGTGCTGTGGGTAGCACTGTCGCCTGACAGTAAGACGTTGTCCTGTTCAATTCTCAGTTAGAGCGTCTTCTGTCTGGAGACATGCGTGAATGGGCGTACCTTCATTGAAGGTTGTGCGTCAGGGCTGGCAACTCGGCACATAAAAATCTACTGCCAATCATTAGCGGACCGGAGTTCCACTGTGGCAACTCCTAACCGGGAAAAGCCGAAAGACACAACGACATTCTTCTGTTATTAAAATGGTTTTAGGTTTCAGACAGGCGGGCCCCATTTCACCTTATCTAGGCAATCTGGCATTAGAACTTCTCTTTTAGTTAAGTACACCCTTATCACAGTTACATTTAATGGAGTCAAAATTCAGACTGCAGCTTTTGACAGTGATGTTCTTTACTTAGAAACTGATTCATCTCATTGCCCCATTTACTTAAAATCATAGAAGAGTACAAGACAGTTTCCAGCTATAAACTAGAATTGACAAAGCACTGTCTTATGCTTTTTAAGCAAATGTTCTTGTTTGTGATTCCTTCTGATTTAAATAAAATATCTTGTGTTCTGTATTGTTCATGACATTAACCCCCGGATTTACTAATCTTCCATGCAGGACTAGTCTAGTCTAGTCCTGCAAGGAAGCAGCAGTTTAGGAAAAGGATGGCAGCACACCATGCATATTAATGAAGGCATGCTGCCTGAGCTCCAAATCCTACACGGAGCGTGGAGGAGTGCAGGGGGCGTGTCTGAGAGCAGAGAGTTCTCAGAATATACATGCCCCTGCAATGAAGGACTGCAGAAAGTGTAAATAAATGAGCGAAACCGCTCATAGGTCTCTGCATATCCCCACCAACAGTGTACAACAGCAACAGGACATAAAAATTAAAAGAAGAAACACCTTTATTTATTTTTTTAAACTCGGAGTACAGCTAACCATAGGTGCACGGGTGTGCCCATCGCTTAGCTATGGTGAAAGCAGCTTAAAAGGCCGAAGAGGATAACAAGGAAGATATATGCCAATGAAGCAACACAGCAATAGGGTAGTGGTCTGAGTATCTGCCTAATGAGCAGGCATTCCTGGTTCAAGTCCCACTGTAGCACATACCATTTTCCATGTGAAATCTGTATATGAGCATTTCTTTACATTTGTTTGCTGTATAACCTACTAAATAACATTTAAATGTGAACCGGAGTACTGCATTAAATGCACATGTGCAGTGTCATAATGAATAAGGCACTAGTAAGCAGGTTTAAGCACAAATAAGCAGTAGTAAGCATATATAAGCACTAGTAAGTATATTTAAGTACATTTGCATGGGGGTAAGCATTGCCTACACAGATTAAGCAAAGTAGAAGCTAACTGAATGTAAGAAACTGTAACGGTAGGTTAGCATTGCTTAGCTCCATGCAAACCTGTGCACACCCATGTACAACTGCTTTAAAGTGCCTTAATCACTCTGTACCCAATGGCCCATGTTCTGCCCAGCAACAAAATGAAGAGCTATTGCATGGCTCGAACTCAGGACCCTATACACCACAGGACCCTATACACCACAGTCACAGTAGTTAACCACTAAGCCATCATAGGAATGCGTATAAATGAGGTATCAGCAAACTGATCCTCACCACAGGAAAATCAAACCAAACATGTGAACTGAATCTATGTACAGTGTGATGTATAACCTGCCATAGAACACAAATATGTGAAATGGAGTACTGCAGGAAGCACAGAATTGAGGTGTGATTGTAATAAAGTGTAGAAGTCCCCAGGTGCCCATACAGTGTATGTACACATGAATCACAGATACCAGACACATATATAACCTGTAATGAAGAATAAATCACTCCCAAAAGGCAAATATAGTGCTAATTAACTATTAAGCAATGCTAACCGCAGCACAGCTCAACTTAGTAAGTGTAAGCAATGTGTAGGGGAGCCAATTCAATCTGCCTAGTGATATACCTCTTTAAGCAGTGCCAACCTTATGTAAGCAGGTGTGCCCATAGCTTAGCTTTTTTAAAACTGGCCAATCATGGGAAAGTGCAGGAAACTGGCCGTATTTAAACCCCACAGGTGGGAATACTTCTTGTAACTGATTGTAGCTTCCTACTGCAGTCAGAATGTCTGGTGTAGGTGAAGGCACTCGATTTAAAGAGCAGCTCTGGGGCATCCAGGAGTCAAAATTCATGGTATGGCTTCTGGTAAAACACCATGAGCAGAGACTACTGCAGGGCCAGTACCAGGGCTCGCAGTATAAAATGGAGGCCTGGGACAGTCTTGCCTGTGACCTCACCAGTGCCACAGGTATCCCCCGGACTGGTGAGCAGGTCAGGCACCACCATACTGACCTGAAGCAGTGGAGGGGGTATGGACTGGTACAGTGGATCCAGAAGACTCGGCAGATACCTAATGCCCCAGTAGTGAGTAAGTACTCATTCTACTAAGTAGTTAACAATTGCCTAGCCTGTGTATACTATGGATAGGTATGGCTAAATATCACTGTATTTCTCTGACACCTGCAGGTGAGTGGGCTGCGAACCAGTGAGCCCATGATGCTAGGTTGCAAAGGCTGCGATGCGAGGCAGGTTAGTATTTGCCTGCATGCACTGTCATAACAAATAAATATAAGAGCCTTAGAAAGTGTCGTACCAGTAGGAATAAATGTGTAATATTCTGTGAATAAAGGTATAACCCCTGGAGTGCTTCTGTTTACTCTTCTTTCATATGTAATTGAACTGTTGCATACTGTAAATAGTACTGTTGTATTAAGCAGTGTTACCCACACTGTGGTATGCAGATAAAATGTGTATGAAGTTCTGTATAACAATGTTGGAAGTGCCAAGAGGTCAGTCATATTGTACAAGTGAGGGAGACTTAGATAGAAAAGAGTAGAAATCGTCACATCAGCTCCCTGATGGCACAGTGTACTGTGATGTTAACTATAACTTTGTCACACACAGCAGGGGTTTGAATCCCGGGAATGCTAGTAAGTTGTATGCATAATCATACCGCACAACTGTACAGATTTTTTTAGAATGTTCAGATAGAAAGCTGTATGCATAATTACACCTAACAACTGTACAGAATTTGCTTGAATATTCAGATAGAAAGTTGTATGCATATTCATACCCCACAACTGTTCCAATCTGTCCAGCATGTCCAGATAAATGGCCCACATCACCAGCCTGGTACCCTTTTCTCTGGAAAAATCAGTGTGATGATCCAAGAAATGTACTGATAGTCAAACATGTACATAGTCAGAGAATGTATATGAAAACAAACATGTCATTCTAGCAGCTCACCCAAAGTGTATGAGAGTAATTCTCAACATATGTTGCATTAGCACTTGCATCTTGTCACGCCTGTATGTAGGACACCATTCATGTATATAATAATCTATAAACATACCAGTGTACAATGTAAGGCCATTGGGTAGTGTAATAATACATGTAAGGAACAGATCACTGCAGTGACTAAGATTTAATTGAACTTGCCCCCCCCCCACCATATGTGCAAAAATAACCCAATGACACACCTCAGTCGGTATGTGTACACTCCTAACTTTTGTTGGGACATATGTCCCAATGGTTTATAAATATTCACATTTGTTTCTATGCATGTGCCATGTTAAAATACACCCATATTGGTGGCCTATTGCCATCAATGAAACCTGCATGCTGTTGTAATTCCCACTGTTGTTCCATATATGCATATGTTCTGCTTGCTCTGCAACTGTTTTAAATCTGATGTGTTGGGTTAATGGGGAATACCTATGCATGCTGTTATAACTAATCCTGAATGCTGTTGACTATTACTAACCCATATCTGTCATAAACCTGCTACAACATAGCTCGTATAGAAAGGCTGGTCCCAGCGGACCCACTTGTTTCACATCAGCTGGCCATGGCACCGGGCACCAGCATATCTGGGGCCCAGCCTGGGACCTCCTCCTCCGTTGGTCCGATGCCACCTTTGGGTGGAACCGCTGAAGGGGATGGGGCTCGCTCATTCCCCTGTCAGCGTGCGTGGAGAGGAACCTGTCACCCATTGACATGTCCAGGCAGTGGTGCGTAGAGAGCTTGATCTGGAGTTTCAAGACCAGTTACGCCAGCTTGAGGGCCAAGTGGCGCAATTAGAGGGTGAGCCTGCCCCTCCTACACAGCCCCCAGCACAGGCACCTTTGGGGCCGTGTAGGTGCAATGGTGACTACCCATGGGTGGGGACCTCAGTCCCACTGTTTCCATTTGGGGGCTCATGGGCTTGCGACTTCCAAACACCCCTCCCCATCCAAGGTGTTTACCCCCAACATGTGTCATATACCGCCCCTGTATGTATCTTGTTTGTCTTGTCTGCTAACCTACCCAACCTACCTCCCCAAATATACCTACTACTCCTCCCCAACATCCCACTTTCACCTGAAAAAAAAAGGGCAATCTGTTCCCACAAAAAATCTCACCCCATACATAGCTATCCTTTTTGCACATGTGTCCACTGGGCACATGTAATCTGGTCTAATTGGCATCACAACAAATTTATGTTGTCCTCACCCCTCTGCCAGTGGTTTGAGGGTCCAAATCTACCTCCAAATTCAGTGTAGATACACAGCTGTTGCTGTAGAAGAAATGGGCAGCTATGGACCTTTCCAACACCCTTCCTACACATGTCTAACTATTTCCCCTACTGTCTTACCCTCTTTGTGCCCCCTTTTCACCACTTTCCTAACAACCCTTTTCTCTTTCCTTTTAAAGAAATTAGTGCAGGGGTAAGTGGGAGTAGGCACTTTTAAGCAGCAGTAAGTGGGTTTAAGCTTGTTTGTATGGAAGTAAGCTATGCCTACGCAGGTTAAGCAATGAAAAAGCTAATAGAGTATGAGGAACTGTAACTGGAGGTTACCAGTGCTTACCTCTGCGCAAACCAATGCAAACCCATGTACAACTGCTTTAAAGTGCCTTATTTGCTCTGTAGCCAATGGCCCGTGTTCTGCCCAGCAACAAAATAAACTGCCTCTGCAAGGCTCATACCTAGGACCATGCGCTACCTACGCAAAGTGATTTACCACTATACCATGGCAGATATACATAACCTGATGTCTTCACAAACATATCATCCAGCACAATCAGTCAACAGTGCAGGAAATGTAGTAATATCATACCACACAAGCTGTTAATGCAAAAAGTCTGGACAAAATATGCCACAATGTGGGTACAAATAGGGATATATGTTAACTAATGCTCTAATACACTTAAAATGTTGCTAGTTACATAGTTATATGTATTAGAACACATATGTAGAAGGAAATGAAGTCTGAAACACAACAGTGTTGGCACTAGTTACTCACTAGTTACTCACTTCAATGCTGTGATCATCCATGTCAATTGCCAAGAGAATGAGGTACAGGCCAAAATATGAGCCGAACATGCATGGACATATGGACAGATATATATCTGTAAATGTAGACAGCTAGACAGCTATATGTATATATATATATATATATATATATATATATATATATATATATAGATATATATGTATATATGTATATATATATATATATCTATATATATATATATATATATATATATGTGTGTGTGTGTGTGTATGACTCACAAATAATCATATGACATGAATTGTATATAGACACATAAATATGTTCATATGTATGTATATATATATATATATATATATATATATATATATATATATATATGTATGGTTCCACTTCATATCATCAAATTATCATTTCATCAAATTTCAAATCATCGAGACAAAATTGTTGAAAACTCATTTCATCGAAAATTCATATAATCGAATCTCAAATCATTGAAAACTATAAAGCAACTACAAATAACATCCCAGACACTGTTTACTACATTTATGCATGGGGCAAGCCTCCCTGCAACCCCATGTGGGGCCTCCACCCCCCACACCCCCGTAATTAAATATACCAACTCCAAGGTTGCACTACAGTGGGGTTATATATATAGATATATATATATATATATATATATATATATATATATATATATATATATATACACACACACATATATATATATATATATATAGATATAGCTATATGAGATATATATATAGGTACATACACATATACACAGACAAAAGGTATTAGTAGCCATACATATGTCGAAGTAGTGTGGAAGTACTGGGTGCAAAGTATATCCCTCAGCCACAAGCTCTTTAATTGCCACCTGTGAAATGTGTAGTGTGGCAACCATTCCTACAAATGAGAATACTGACATTAAACATATACCCACCCACAATTCAAAGGACATGACATGACACACAGGTATGCATACACAGAAAACCTTTATTTGTGTACTACACAATAATGTATGCCAGTACTTACACCACATAAATTTTGAAATATGTAATCAGTGATGAATGCAAGGCCCACACAAAACAGTAGATGCAAGCAATGTAGATATATACCATACTATGCTGTCCAGGCCAAGGCCTTCAATTAGTACAACAGTAGGCACAGGATTTGCGTTCAAGATACGTAACAATCAACAATTACAGATGTAGTTCATCAATCTCCAATTACACTCTGTAGTCAAGCCCTAGGGGGAAAAGTAGCACATGTGTTAATGCACAGTATCTTGTACATAACATTGCTTAACCTAACATCTCACTATCGCACTGAATGACCCTTGTCTTAGTTATATCACTGAAAAGGTGTTACAGCCTAAGTTAATGGCATTGAACCTCCCTCATGAAAGGTTGTACAAGGGCAAGGAACACTGTGTACCACACACTGACCTCTGGAATGTACAAGGGCACATATGTGTTCTTCAGCTGTTGCCCCCATATATATGGACTTTGCCCAACAGTTGGTGTGGGAGTTCATGACATGACTGGGATGATAGCAATAATGCTAGTGGTAAATAATGATAGGCCATTACCTAACAACCCCTTTCTCTATCACAGCAGGACAAAGACTGGCATATATGTGGAGGACAGAGGCAGGAACATAGGGCCATATTTGCATTATTGCTGTTACACACCCTGGAAATTGCTGGTGTTACAGGATTTATTGCAGCATACCCTTATGCAGGAATATGACATTGAAATAGAAATGGATGTAGCCATGTATTGATAGCACTCAACAGACAGCATGCCACTGATATATCTGGGACAATACCTGTGTGGTGCACAGACAAAACCTAACAGCCAATCCTCTTGGTATCATATGGACAGGCCCACAGTTGAGAGCTATGCAGACAGACAACATTCCATGCAAAAGTGCCATGTGCACAGAAACCCTGTAAAACCAGCAAGATACAATGCACACAACAACACTACTCACACTGTCTGTAGGTCTGGAACCTTATCCAAATGTATATTTGGCCTGTGTCTGCAGGTTCTGCTGTAAGAGGTATTGCTACCTGCTGTCTGTAACATTGATGTTCACACACAGGAAGGATGTCATCCATACTGGAAAGGTGAAGGGACAATGCCTACAGAAGTCAGCAATTTATAGTAAAGGGTTGCCATGACAGTGGTTATCTGAAGTACTGCACAGCAGGCTGCATGCAATTAGCAACTGGTGGACACTGCCTGGTGCAGAGGCCATCACCTGATTGTGTGCAATACCTACAAAAGCATGCTGGAATCTGTTCAAACCATCTCAATCACTGTACTGGAGAGACAGAGAAAGAGAGAGAAAAACATAACTTTAATAAAATTAACAAAGCTCAGGGATTTGTTACAGTGGAAAAAACATAAAAGGTATGTGAAACAGATATGTATTTATCTGCATGTAGAATATGGCATAGAATAATAGAATGTATATTGTGAAATGATTTATATGTGCCATCAGTACTTCTTTCTGTAATGATGTTCTGCTCAACAACTGCTCTGGACAATAGTGTCAGTCCCTGTGGGCAGTGGAACATACCTGTCAACTGTGCAGATCAGCAGTGAATGGCAAAGATGTGACCCATGATATCTGTGTTCTGTACATTACTGTGGCCAATGGCTGGTGGTGGTATTAATACTGCCATGATAGACACAAGGGTGTGAGACCTCACCACCTGCAGGACAGTCATGTTAAAGTGTAGCATAGCATGCCCAACTGCCATAGCAGTATAATATGCTCATCTAAAATCTGTCACCATATATACCCCCCCTAATGTTAGTCTGTGTTCACATGTGGCACCTGTCTGTGTTGCAGCAAGGCAGGACAGTTCAGCTGTGAATTAAAGAGAGTTACAAGAGTGTGGACCAGATGTTTGTATGCACCCCACATACAGATAAATATATGTATGATACATATTCACAGCTGTGTATGTCTACATAACCTCGGAGAGTTATACATATATATAGGTATGTAAACAACACATAATGATATCTACACATATATGCACATATGTAGATATATATATATATATATATATATATATATATATATATATATATATACAGACACATACACACATATACATATATATATATATATATATATATATATATATATATATATATATATATATATATATCTCAATACATGTCCCCTGCCATGACATGTGACAGAACATCACACATCAATACACAACATATCTACACACCAGTACATGGCTGCAAAATGGCGGAACAGTAGATAATAAGATTCCATGGTGGGTCGCAGATGTGATGTGGACTGGTAACATGTCCACATTAGGTGGGAGTGGTGTTCCTGCTGGCAAATAACCCCTACACATACTGATGTGTCACTGTCATGCAACATATGTGGGTTGTAATAATCCACACAATCCCAGATCATGCCCAACAGCATGCATAGATATCCCCAATAACACAGAATGGCAGATGTGTAGCAATCACATAGCAAGCATACCACATGCATATGTGGAAACATAGTGGCAGTGACAATGGCATGCAGGTGAAATACTCTGTAACAGCCCAGCAACTCTAGTGTCCCCACAGGGAGCATGTCTATAAACACATAGCGGAAAGTGTTGTACAATACAATATATATCCCAATGGTAGATAAACCAGAGACATACCACTTGCGTTGTGTGAACATTAAGGTGGAGCTGATATGGTGGTGGGAGACTGATATGTATACTGTATTATGGTAAATGTGCCATATGAGTTGCTCAGACATATTTCCATCCTTATGTCTTTCAGAGACTATGGTGCACCCAAGGATTCCCGCATACAGTGCCACTGAGGATGGCATAATACTCACCAGCACCATCCAGCACTACCAGCTGCTGTTCTCAAGGACAAGCCAGGACCAGCATGAGTGGACCGCCATGTGGAACAATGTGGTCTGCAGGGTGAATGAGGTGGGGATGCACAGCCATATGTATGAGTAGGTCTGCCATCATTGTAGTGACCTGCTCCGCCATGTACATCACCATGCCACTACCGTGCTGGGTGGCCACCTTGCAACAGGGGGGGCATAACATCCACCCCCCCCTCACCAGAGTGGAGGAGCTGCTCATGAGCCTGGTGGCAGCTGCCCACCCACAAGAGCTACAGACATATACAGTCATGGAGGTGGGTGCTACCCACACACCAGACATGGAGCATGCAGGTAAGGTTCTAGGGCATATCAGTAGACCACTGTTATGTATGCATCTGTACAGGTAGATCATGCATATGTGAGATGTGGAGTCTGTTGCTGTGTAGTACTGATACGCAGTTGTGCATAATCTAGTATTGTGGACTTCAGCTGTTGCTTTACTGTAATATTGCACCCACCCTGTAGCAATGCCACAGCTGTGGCCACTGACATCAACTCTATCTCATCTCAATGTAGGTACCTCTGGGATACCAGCAAGGCAGTGGCCGGATGCTAGTGAGTATGGTTTAAGGTTATGCTTGGCAGTTCACTGTGCATGTCATAGCTAAGGTGTAGGCCATGTACACATCTAACACACCTACCCATAGTGCATGTTGTACATGTTCAATGACAGAGCATACACCTCACTAATAGGATTACCAGCCTCAAACACATGCAATACACAGACCATCTCAGAGAACTGTGGCTACACTCCAGTGCACATTGCCCAGGCACAGCTGACATCTGCCTAACATACACAGCTATGTCATACACAGAACAGTTGAACATGCTATACATAAAGAAATCCCACTCCCTCTGCAATCACACACTCCAGGGTCCTAAACCTCATCCATATATTACACAGAACATACTGGAAGGATAGGGCCAAGTCCTAGAGAATTCCCACACTCTGGAACATACTACCCATTCATGTCAGGCAATGCTACTTATTGGCCCTCTTTACAAAACACTTGACAACTGGATAGGAAATGAGGACTTCACCCTGGGTAGTACGTCTGTGCCACAGCCTGACAGGGCACAGGGGAATAACATTATTGGGTGGTGCATGGCTGGGAACCCCTATGGCTAGGCTTATCTAGGCCCCAGGACCAATAGACCAGTACTCACCTATGAACCTATGTGTACCACAGGCAACATCAGCCAGGCATCAATACATATATGACCTGCATAATGGTGGGACATTGCCAAAGCCATGTGTTGCAATGTGTTCTGATGTACAAGCATCATGTTGGGGAAGTCCAGGAATTAGAAGTTATGATGCATGTGCTGCACAATCCACACCTCACCCCACCCCAGGGATGACATCCCCATCTGTACAATGCTGGTTCCACTGTACACCTGCATTGGCAGGGAATATGCCAGTACACATGGTGTTCCTAGTTTGGGATACTGCAATATGACACACATTTATAGGCCACAGATGTCGAGCATTTGCAATGTAGCAGGAGATGGTGAGGGTGTGTCACCCTGAAACACAACAGTGCACTGGAGGGGAGAGACAAACCCACTGAGAATGGCTGTATCTGCACACAGTCAAAGTCATGAAGTGTAGCAGACATAACCCTGAATCCACAACACTCGTGATGGTACTGTTTGACCTCCAGGGGCTGTGCATGTGTTTAGCATGCAAACATGCAGATTTGGGGAACATTTGCATTGCAAGCCTGACTGACCAACTACTGGCTCATGATGATGACCCATGCTACTATACCCCTGCCAGGTATTGTGACTGCAGTAGTACACATAGCAGTTATTGCTACACACCATCATGATATGTGTGTGCACACATGTGCACCCACAAATGGTATGCATCCCAATCAGCATCTGCACAGCTGACACATATGACTTGTAATGCAATTGACTGCCTAGGTCATTTGTCACATATCAGGTATGTGTAGTGTTGCCAAATGCAGTAGTGTTGCACCATGGCAAGTCATGGAAGAGAGTGCCATGTCAATAATGGTCTCTACACTCACCATAGGTACAGTACATTGTGTCTTTGGTCAGTCTAATGGTAATCTATCACTCAGACATGCACCACTGATGATGACATCTGTAAATACACATCAGGCCTTCACAAAACACATGTCCACATATAATCCAGAAACACACAGAGACTGTGAGCAGCAGAGGAAACATAACTTTACATCCTGCAATGGTGTGTACACCTGTGAGGTATGGTGCACAGTACAAGCCAGGGTGCTGAACAGATGCACAGCAATGCTGTGGACATGGGTGCAGTGTGTTCCAGGGGGAGGGCCATCACCTACTATCAGAAGCCATGCATCACAGCCATGTTAATGTTGGTAACGGGGACTGACTACAGTTGCACTGTATGCTGTTGAGCACCACATGTCCTGCATGCTGACATGTGTGTAATTACAGGTTTGTGTGTGATACTGTACTGCACCATCATCTGCTATTTTGTGTGTTATGGGGGTGCTGGAGTTGTCTGTAGATGCTGTCTGGTGGAGTGTATGAGTTGTCATGTATGTCGACTGCATGTGTGTACGTCTGTGTGTGTGGCCATGTCTGCACACACACGTGTGTGTGTATGTGTGTGTGTGTGTGTATGTGTGTGTGTGTGTGTGTGTGTGTGTGTGTGTGTGTGTGTGTGTGTGTGTATGTACTGTTTAGCAGTGATGTACAGGTCTTACAGTCTGTTCCCTGTTTTCCCCTCACAGGTGGTGAGGTGGGGCTGGGTCCCTCCCACAGGGAATCTGATGTCATTGATACAGACAGTGACCATGAGGATAGGTGTGTTGAGGCCCAGGCAGGGTTGTCAGGGGCTGCTGCTGGGCCACCAGTTGACATCCCACAAGTATCCACTCCATCCACACACACAGTCACACTGCCTCTACATACCTCATCACTGTTGTCCTTAGCTGAGGGACAGTATATGGTTAGCATTGGCCAGGACAGTGTGGCATCTATGGCACATGTGTCAGGACACAGCAGCCATAGCCAGATGTCTGGTGGCATACCACATAGGCAGATGTTCAGGGGTGCTCATTGGAGCACTGCTGGTCATCATGCCCCTGGCAGACATGCCACATCTATATCTGCCACATGCATGTTCCAGGCTGTCATGGAGGCACAGGCACGAATGGAAAGGTACACCAGACAGGGTCTAAGGGTGCAGAGGGCTCATCACACCTTTGTAAATGACAGCATCCGTGACCTAGCAGGTGCCATTCGTAATTACACCAAGGTCATGGATAGATGGTGAGGTGAGACATTGGATCTCATCAGCAATGTCATGTCCATGCGTCAGGACAGGGCGGGACATCTGTCAACCTCAGGGGACAGTACCTGATCTGGTTTTGTACCTGATACTGCCTGTGGCACCCCTGCCAGGCACAAGTCCTGTGTCCATGGCCGGAGACGGTGAACTGCAAACCCTGCCAGGTACAGTCTGCAGCTGTTACACAAATCCCCATATAGGACAGCCACATGGTGGAACTGTGTGCATGCAGACACACACACACATAAACAACAAACCTAGGGCAACCACATACCTGCACAGACAACATCACCATTGGCCCATAACAGTACTCAGCCCCCTCATACACACACACACACACACACACACACACACACACACACACACACACACACACACACACACACACACACACACACATGTTGTCAATTGTATGGCTCAGCCTAGGCCTCTGGCAAACCAACAACACACCCTGTGCATATGATGATACCTGTGCCACACCCTGTCATCCATAAAATCAATGCAGGGACAGGCTAACATGGTGCTGATGCACAGGGTGACTGTACAACAGTGTAGCAATGGGTTGTTGTGTAGCATGTTGTTAGCAGTAAAGTGAAATGCTAATATCTTGGAAGGTGTAGCTGTGCAGACATGATGCATTATAGCTGTAATTAACAATGTTGTATTGGTTTCACCAGTATTTATTCTGATTGTGTTGTGGTTGCCCATGTGCCACATGGCTGATGGGTGTAGTGGTGTCAGCAGGCCTTCTGCAGTAGACACCAGTAAGTGTAGTGGGTGGTACACATGACAAGGCTGGGTATAACATACAACACCTTTGGTTTGGATGCAGTACAGATACAAGACTGTACACATGGAGGTATGTCCCCATGCAGGTAACACATCTGTTGTCCATGTAATCCCACCAAGACAGGACAGGCACAACCACACATTAGTATATATGCAGTCTGCAATTTGGATGACATTAAACATCCTAACAGCAGGGTGTATGTCCCTTTCCCCACTCTACTGCGATCCTCACCTCAGTAACATGGGTGTGCCAATGCTGGTGGCATAGCCCTACCCTTAGGAGGGTGTGAGGTGCTCTACTACTGTGAATGGTGTAAACAGCAACTATCAACCTGATAACATACACTGTACAGTATTACAGACAGCTATGTGGGGGGATAGATGCAACAGTAACTGCAATGATGGTGGATGTGTCCACAACAGCCACACCCAGTGAGTTATAGCAACCCCAGTATTACTGCACACCTCTACAGTGTGGAGGAGGGCATTAACACATCTATGACTTGTGAAGGACTGTATGTCCACGGGATGGCACCTGTGGAATTCTGACATTTGCCAAGCAGTCCTGGGGGAAACATATTCTGTGAACAGAGGTAGATCCCTTAACATCTACACACATCCCTACATGTGGTATGGGGTACAAAAGCCTGCTATGATCTACATAGGCTGTGTGCACCTCCTAACCATCATCTACACCTGTTATGATTGCGTCAATGGGGTATACCAGGTTCAG